>NC_056745.1:546940982-547143482 GCF_019279795.1 Protopterus annectens | reverse complement strand
ATATAGATGTGAATTGTAAAGAAGTTGTAAAGAAACTACCTCATATTCTAAGGGACTCCTGGCATTGCTTGGAAGTCATAAAGGAACATTTGACGTATATTAACAAGGACACCATTATGGTCACAATTGATATAGTCAATTTATTTTTAGTGATACCACATGATCTTGGCCTGAAAATGTTTGAGGCAAGTTTAGAGACCTATAGTGATTTACATACGGTCAAGTGAAGACTGTTAATAGAAATGATGGAAATGGTATTAACAAACAATTATTTCCAACTAGAAGGTGAATTCTTTAGGCAACGTTCAGGTGTGGCCATGGGAGCAAAATGTGCACCTATTTACGCTAACTTAGTTTTAGCAAACTGGGAGACACAAAAAATATTTACAAGCAGCTTCTGGTCTAAAATAACACTGTACCTTAGGTTTCTAGATGATATAATAATTTTTTGGAAGGGAAAGGAAGAAGAGGTTTTGGAATTTGTGGCATTCTTGGAGAATACCACTCCTTTTTTAAGATTTACGTTCAATATTCACAAAGACAGCTGTGAATATTTGGATATTCAGTTGCAGAGAAAAGAAGAAAATATAGAGTCAAATATATATAGGAAGAAAACCTACTCTAACTCGTTTTTGCATTTTAACAGTTATCACCCGTACTTCCAAAAAAGGAACTTAGTGAAGGGACAAATGGTAAGACTGTCTAGGATCATAAGCAATGAGATGGTTTACAAAAATGAGATAGATAAACTCATTGATATGTTCTTAGACAGAGGCTACCCAAAATTTTTATTAACTGAAATAAAAAATGAAGTTGAGGTTAAAAGGAAAGACAATTTTAAACCTATTTTGAGGTATGGAAGTTCAACAAATATAAGTGAAAAAACTAATAATACGAGTAAAACAGGAGCATTACTATTACCATTTAACATTAACACAAGTATAATTATTAACACGGTAAAAGAAACATGGGAAAAGGTATTCAATAACAAACTGGACATTACGAACATCATAGGTAACAGTCCCAGTATTGTATTTAGTAGTGGGAAAAATTTAAAAGAATACTTTGAGAGTGACCGACAATATAAGAATTCAAGAATGAAAAAATGTGGTTTATGTAGAACCTGTAAATTTATTAATGATGGTCCCTATGTAATGGTGCAAAACTTTAACAGATATATTAGATGTCCAGGTCATGCTAACTGTAACACTAAGATGGTAGTATATTTAGCAATGTGCTTATCATGTCCTGCCTACTATGTAGGTAAAACAATAAGGAAATTAAAAGAGCGTATAATGGAACATAATAGAGACATTAAAAACAAGAAGGTAACAAGTTCCTTATACTTGCACAGTACAAAATGCCTGGATTTTAAAAGGTTTATATTTTTTATAATTGATAGGATTCCGGAGAACATTAACAAGGAAGGAGATGTGAACAACCTATTGGAAACAAAGGAATGTTTATGGCAACTCAGGCTTAATGCCAGTAATACGCCTGGTATCAATGAACATATTTCCATTTCTAGTATTTTAAAGAACAAATCATATTGTATTTAATATGTTTTTTTATAACAAGTAAACAGAACAAAGAATACATGTATATATTAATAATAATAGATAACACTATAATCAAATACATACAAAATATTTTAATTCATTTAATATTTAATATTTAACATTTTATTCATACATATAAAGAACTGTACAAGTTAGAAATACGATTGAACACATTAATTGTTAGTATAAGAAGTTTTTAGTATTATACATTTTAAATAGATATATTTATGGAACATTATTTAATTTATTATTAATTGTAAACTAGGTTATATTTATGAATCAGGGCTGGTGTAGATGAAGTTATACATAGGAAGTTTTTAAACAGAAGTATTATTATTATAATTACATGTTTATATGTACATTTTTTCCTGAGAAATATTATTGGTTTGTATTTAATGTGAGGCGTTGTGTTGCTAATTTAATTCAATTTAATTAAATGGATTAATGTAACAAAAGTAACAGGAAAAGTATTAATTGATTTTGAATCACAATTTAATTGAACTAGATATGTGATTGGTTGAAGAGAGATTCGAATTGTATAAAAATGAAATGGTTTTTAAAAGTTTTTTACTCTGATGAAACCCACGGACTGGCTGGGTGAAAGCGCTAAGTGTGTTATAATAAATTTTGCAAAACGGTGATATCAGTCTACGGATTACTTTTATTTCTTCATTATTAGTCTTTTGTTGTGTTCCTATTTTTCGTTAACATGGATATGCAATTTCCAAATGTCTTTGTGGTCAACTTGTTAGATTAGGCATTCTAAGGCAATGAAGCAATTGTCTCATATTCTCAGACAACCAATTAGTCGTTAAAGAAACTAACATGGTACATGAGAGATGTAAATACACAACTTCATTGGAGGCAAAATTCTTGCATACAAACAAGGTTGTTAGGAATACCCACACTACTTCCATCAGACGCATGCACACACACACACACACACACACACACACACACACACACACACATACGCACACTCTTCTGATGAGGCGCTTAAAAGAAACCTTCCCAAATTTCAAGGACCTCCAAAGCTACCTAATGGCAACCCTGCTCCTAAGCAATCACTAAAGCACACACCAAAAGCAAAACCAAACATCTCACATAATCATACACCCACTGGTCGTCCAAGAGCAAAGCCCATAAGGTAAGCTTATGCTATACCTAATACTCTTGTCATTGGGGACTCCATTGTGTGACACACACATGCCCCACTCACCAGGTTAGACAAGGAGAAGATTATGATTAGTTGCTTATCTGGAGCCAGGCTATGCAGTATCATGCACACACACACTCAAATTACTGCACCTCAGGTACCATTATGAGTCTGTCATAGTTCATGTGGGTGAAAATGACCTGAGTCGTATCTCACTGGACTGTATGAAAAGAGACGTAATGGGTTTGTCGGAATATGTGTCACAGATAGGTATAAACCTTGCATTGAGCAGCATTCTACCTTCACCAAGGATGATGCCACAGTATGAACATAAAATGATTGATTTTAATAATTTGCTTAGTTTCTGGTGTCGCTTCAGGAGGATGCAATATCTGTCATCATGGGAGGACATGGTCAAAAGACCACTTTGCTTTGCCAAGGATGGGCTGCACTTGTGCCCTCTAGGTTTTTAATATTGGCAAAACCTTTATCAACCCCCTTACTGCCTTTTTTAAGGCAATACCAACATAGTGAAAAAGTTTACAAGCAACCTTAAAGTGTTACTGCTCGGTACTTGAAGCCTAAACAAAAACCTCCACACCCTTCAAGTCCTTTTCACTCTAGAGAATGCAGACATCTGTACCGTGACCAAGACTTGGTTTAAAGCCATAGAAAGTACTCTAGCAGTGCAAGCCTACAGGGCCTTCCACACATTTAGACCAACACCAGCACGGACTGGGGCCTTGATCTATGTTAGCAACAAAAATACCTCCAGGTTGGTTAAACAGGATGGTACCTTGGAGCTCATCTATTTACGAGTCACCATAGATAAGGTCCCTCACCATGTAATGGCTAGCTGCAGGTCACCTTCTATGCCCCTAGGGTCTCTTGACTCTTACCTAAACCTACTAGAGGTGCTAACCATCCAACCAAGCACTCCATTCATGGATGACTTTAACTACCCCTCTATAGACTTGGGAGTGTACACTGCCTCAAACTCACAGGCACAATGTTTCTTGAACTTTATTCATACACACAACCTGGAAAAGACCATGCATGCTCCAGCCAGAGGATCACAAATACTGGATCTGGTACTCATCAACATGAGAGAGCATTTGTTTAGTCACATCCTCACTAGTGAAGTCGGATTACAAAGCTGTCTTATTTGAAGTAAAAATCAATCCAGAAAATTCATCTAAACCAATAACAGTTAGGAACTATTCAAAGGCAAACTACATCCTGTTAAGCGACAGCTTATCAAAATTCAAGGCTCCCCCTTAACCCTGAGACCACAGCTACCTATGCAGAATTATTCACAGAGTCCCTATACAAACATCTAGATGGCTATGTCACAGCTGCTGTACCTAACAGAAATAAACCCAAGAACCCCACTGGTGGAATCCTCACCTAAACGGGTATATATTAAAAGAAGAAAACTTGCCAAAATCAGGAAAAGCAACTGCCTTAAAGACAGGTGCTGCCTTATACAACTAAACAAGAAAGTAAGAGGTTTAATAAAGTCTAACAAGGCCAACTATGAAGTCAGGCTAGCCTTGCAGGCTAAGGACAGTTAGAAAACCTTCTTCAGCTATGTCTAGAACCTTAGAAGTAACACACAGCATTGTGATGAACTGGTGGTGAATGGTACCACCTTCACCAGTCAGGGTGACATAGCAAATCCATTGGATAAATTCAGATCAGACATTACCCCCTGCTTCACCAGGTGAAATCCTATCTAACGTACTTCCCCCAGCTATCAGCAGAGGGAGCAGGTGCTGACAGCACTCACTAAAGCCAAGAACACCACCTTCATAGGTCACAACAACATCCCCAGTTGCCCCCTGAACAATCTAAACATTAACTATCAGGACCACTTAAGGCACTCTTCAACTTCAGCCTTGAAACAGGCTATGTTCCAAGTGAATGGAGGATCACAACAGCCATTCAACTCCACAAGAGCAGGCCATCAACTGACCCAGGGATCTACAGACACATCAGTCTAACGAACCTAATACTGTATGTAAAGCCATAAATGAAATATCATGGAAATGATAAAAAAGACATTGGCAACCTACAGACACTGGACCCATCCCAATTTAGGTTTGTTAAGGGAGGGTCATGCCTACGTAACCTGATAGACTTCACAAGGGTACAACAGTGCATACTGTGTACCATGACCTAGTTAAGGCATTCAATACAATACCCCTCTCGGGCATTAGTGACAAGCTGTCTGAACTAGACATAAATTCTTACATAGCTCACTAGGTTGCCGTCTGGCTCACAGACAGGGTGCAAGAAGTCAGAATTGCTGAGACCACCTCCACCAGGAGACTAATTACCAGTGGATTACCCCAGGGCTCCATGTTGGGCCTGTTCCTTTTAGCCTTGACTTCCAAGAAGTAGATGCCAAACATTCAAGTGCTCTGGCTCACCAAGTTCACATATGACTGTAAATAGGCAGCTATTATAGATTCCCCCTTAGACGACATCTTGCAAGCGGGTTTAACACCAACAAATGACTGGTGTCAAAGCCATAACTACAACTTGGTGCCAAAAAATACATTATAATATCCATCCAACATACTCCCTTAGCCTCCACTGATAAACCATTGCAGGATGTTGCTAATAACTTTAATAATTTCTTCACTGAGACTATCCAGGCCCTAGCCAGTCAACTACCTAGGTGTTCCTCTAACTTACAGTTTCCCATTCCCAGTACCCAATTCTCGTTTAGCCTCCTTCCAGTCTCTACATCCATTATCTGTTCCCTAATCAAAAAACTAAAACCCCATAACCCCATCTGCTGATCATCTCCCTGCTGAGTACCTGCAAAAAGCTACAAACATCATAGCATATCCCATTTCCATTCTAATCAACTGTAGCATATCAGAAGCTACAGTCCCCTCACTGTGGAAAACTTTTCATGTCATACCTGTCCATAAAGGTGGTAGCTCCACTGATCTCTCCAATTATAGGCTTATAGCTGTCTTATCACCACTAGCTAAAATTTGGAAAAGTGCATCCATAAGCAGCTTTTGCACTATCTAATCCAGAACCATCTATTGACAAAATCTCAGCATGGCTTTTGACAACATCATAGTACCACCACAGCCCTTCTGACCTTCTCTGATTCTGTTAAGTATAACAGAAACAACAATAGACCATCCTCAGCCCTTTTTCTAGATATCTCAAAGTCTATTGATATGGTTAACCACCAACTACTTATTTCCACCTTGAAAGCAATTTCCTTAGACAATCATTCTATCCGGTGGTTCCAATCATATCTCTGCAATAGACAACAAGCCTTCCTATGGCAAAATAAACTGTCCATCCTCCTTCCCAATACCCTTGGAGTCCCCCAGGGATCTATTCTGGGTCCTCTTTTGTTTTCCATTTTTATCAATGACCTCCATTTGGCCATTCCAAATGCTAATTGCATTCAGTACTCGGATAACTCTACTTTAATCTGCTCAGCCACCTCCCAACCAGTATTGCAGACACTAACCCAAAATGCCTTTAATATAGTCGAAAACTGGCTTTCTGAGCGTTGACTAATTTTAAATCCAAACAAAACTAAGCTCCTACTTTTCTGTCCCACCCAAAGATCCTCTGCTTTACTCTTCTCTATAAAATCAAATAATGGTATCACAGTATCTCCTGATGTGTGCACAAAACTTCTCGGAGATTTGGTTGATAACAGTCTCAAATTCGATAAGTTTGTCAACCAAACTATTAAAACCATTCACAAAAAACTTGGTACATTATATAGGATTAAACCTTTTCTTACCCCACCTGCTAGAATAGCCATAGCCCATTCTCATCTACTCTCTACCCTTTTCTTTGCCTCCCCTCTACTTACCAACTTAAACAAATGTGATCTTAATAAACTCTCCACCTGTTATAACCACATAGCTAGATTTGCCACTGGTATGCCTTACAGAACACATCATTGTCAGCACCTAAACTATCTGGGCTGGCTAGAGTTGCCCAGCCTATTAAAGTACAACCAGCTAATAATGGCTCACAAAGTACTTAACCAACCAGACAATATTCCTGCTCTTTATAATATTATCTACCCCCAATGTAACTTTACACCACTTCGCTCATCTAATAGACTGGTAGTCCAAATTGTTAAATCCAAAAACATTGCTGGTGACTCTGTTTGCCAATTCTGTTGGTAAAACTTGGAAGTCTCTGCCTGATGACATCACTTGAGAAACCTCCCTAACACAATTTACGAAAAGTCTCAAGCAGTATCTTAATAAACATTGACTATGCTCTTGCTCTAAACCTGACTAAATTTTTGGAATACCTGTGAAATTATGCTATGTAATGTGTTTTTATTAAGTTTGCTATATCTCAGTTCTTTGACTGTATAACTCAAATGTCTCTACTGCGCTTGTAATCTTCAATTGTATATTTTTTGTTATGCTTATTCTTGTAACTACCTTTGGAGATTTTCTCCCCGGGCCTCTGTTGAAAATGGACATGTATCCAGTCCAATTTTCCTGGTTAACAAATGTAAAATAAAATAAATAATGCCCTTTAGGAAACTGTTAACTCCAGTTAATTACTCCGTTGATAAACCCCCCTTAAGAGTCAACCCAGTGGTAAAGGATCTGGGAGTATATGTAGACACCTATCTGGCCTTTAACACATATTTAAGATTATAAAATCATTCTGCATCACCCAGGTTATTGCATCCAGGTCCAGGGAAATTATAGTACTGCTCTACTTGGCTCTTATCAGACCTGCCATTGAATGCAGTGCCCTGTTTGGCATGTACCTAACCAGGCACTTGCAACAGATGGAATGCCCACAAAGGTTTCTCACCAAGAGAATTCAGGGCATGAGTATCCTGTCTGATCGCCTAAATTCTCCGTCCCTAATTTCCATCTCCTACAGGCTGCTGAGTGGATCTTTGCTAGACCTAGCCGTGATGGATCTATTACGTGTGCAAAAAAAAAATGGCACCAGAAACACTAGATCTAGAGATCTGAACTTCGCTTGTGACATAAACAGAACATGCTGGAGATTGAGAGATGTGTCCCAAAGGATCCCTGTACTATGGAATAGGCTTCCCATCCATGTAAAACAGTTCACCCCTCGCCCTATTTAAACAAAACCTTGACAATGCATAGGAAATTGTAAATTTGCCCCAAGTCTGGCCCCCCCATGTACCTTATGGATAGAGGCCATAAAAAAAAAAAAATATATATATATATATATATATATATATATATATATATATATATATATATTATCCTAACACCCCCCATGCTTAGTTACCTCCCTACTAACACGCCCCCGTATAGACACCCGTATTACTCTGGACCCAAATGGCTTGGGGTGTGCAGTTAGGCCTGTAAGGGCCTTACTGGTTGTTAGCCTAGTATAACACTAGATTTTGCAGCAACTACTTCTGTGGTCTGTAATTTACAAATAATTTAGATTTTGTAGGATGTTATTACTTATTCGTTCAAAAACTTCACTGGCAGGACATTATATGGAGCATTTTTCCCCGGGCCTCCGCTGAAAACAGGCTCTGTGGAATCTAGTCGGGCATTCCCGGTCAACAAATGTTAAATAAATAAATAAAATAAAATAAATAAATATTTAGTACGGCAAATAAAATGTTTGTATTTATTATGCTTCTTTACTTTAATGTAGTAAGGAATGGATCATTGATTTATTTGTGCATCTTTTTAATACATGTGTGTAATTGTTGGCAAAACAGATATGAATGAATGGGTAGTTTACTAGTTTTCAACAAAACCTGCTTTTCGAGCGGCCAGCAATGGGTTTACTGATTATTCAGATATGAAAGTAATGTTGCAGGTGTCCTTTGGTTTGCAGCTTTTGTGTAAAGCTGAATGAAACGGTATTTTTTTTTTCTTTTAAATGAATGATGATCAAAGGAGGCAGTCTGATTGATGGTGATGCTATTTGTGGGTGGGTTCAGGCGCTGCGGACCGATTTTGCTATCCCTGCACTGCAGATGTTCGTTAAACAAAATGAAACACTACGGTGATGTATGTTTGGCTTTTAATTTTCGTCGCTTTCTGCAGTTTGCAAATTCTTTCTAATGGCTGACGCAATTCCTGTATTTCTAAAAACATCATGCCTGCTGAGCTGAACGAGATGCCTGAGCAGAATAAAGTATGCTGTCTGTATGTCGCAGGGCTAATGTGAAGCAGGAAGATACTGCAGGGCCTCAGACTGTCGTGGTCCAACCCTTTGGTTCTTTCCAATGAAGCGTGACCATCATAGCTGTTGACAAATGAGGCAGGACAGGATAAATGCCCCTACTTCCAAGCGGGCCAACAAGTTCCTAAAGAGGCAAAATGATGGCGGCGTGGGTAACATCATCACCAGTGTTTTAAAGAAAAGAAACTGCATCTCCCGTTCAGCACCTCGACTGCTTTGCACTTTGGAACCAGGTGAAGTTTAGAATATGACAGTCACAGTTGGCTTCGGGGCTTTAATTTCTCACTGGTAGTCAAAATTTTCCTTCTTTCTCCCTAAGGCGGAAGGGGTTAGGACCATGTATTGGTAAGAAGCAAGCGCCTTTTTGTGTGTTTGTTTCTACACAGTCGTATGTGCCTAATGTGAGGAGTGATGTGGTGGACTTAACTGACTTCAGTGTTTGGTGTAGAATACTTCGTTTTGTCACTCCAGAACCTCAGTGACTGTTGCTTCCTGCTCCCACAGGAAGAGAGAGAGGATATGGTGCATCTTGCAGGATAAGGGATGTACCATCCAGAGGGTTTGATTATGGAAAGGCAAAAATTGCCATAAACGAACCCACGGACGCTGAATTGTAGCCAAAGAAATAGAATATCAAAGTAAAGTTATGTAGAATTTACTTTTTTTCCTAATGAGGGTAGTTCACACAAGTGTTGTGTGTTACACTTAGTGACGTTGTGAGGCAAATGGCTGCTGTCAGCACCCTCTTTGTTTCCGGCTATTAGAGATGTATAACATAATTTAACCTTTGGTAGGTGTCTGACAGCGCTGTTTTGTATTTTCTTCAGTGTTTATCATTAATAACCTCAATGCCCAAGACTTGCAAAGTATAATTTTAATATAATATTATACATTTAAGTAGTTGAATTTTTTTTGTGTTTGTGCTGTATCATAACGCTCCTTTTTAATTTGGGCGGGAGCACGTAGTTTAATACAGTCTAGGTATGTGTTAGTTAACTGAACTGCGTTGTTAACCTGCACTATTGCGGCTGTATTTGCTTTAGCGGAACTTCTAGCTTATCTTTTTCAGTACTGCTAAAATGAACAGCTCCATCATTTAAATATCACTGAAGGCTTCTCGTTCTTGAGTTACAAATTTGTTCAGGGGATTTCGTAGTTATTCCTTATTCCACCCACAACCCCTTCTTCTCAGTTTTGCACACGGGGTTGGGGTGTAACTTCAACAGTGACAATCCTCTGAAGCCAAGGTTTGGCTTACCCTGCCGCAGCAGTTCTTCCACACCACACACACCCGCGGCCAATTTAGAATGTCCAGTCCACGGAATGTGGGAGGAAACCGGAGAACAGAGGAACCCCATGCGAACACAGGGAGGACATGCAAATTCCGCACACAAGGCACCTATAGTAAACATTAATTTCTAGCATACTTCAAAATTAAAAAAAAAGTCAGTATTGGTCTAAACTGAGGAAGGGCACATAATGCTCTAGTGATTTGCATATTTTACCATGGCAAAGATTGCCCAGTCCAGTTAAATCCTTGGAAATAGATTTTTTGCCACACTGTAAAATTTCCAAAGCTTACTTGTCAACTACAGTGTTGAAGCCATTACTGGATAGGTGGTATTTTTGAAAACATATTTAAAAAAGTAAAACAAAAAAAAATACACTGTCACATGCAGTGTCATGCTTCTGATACCAATTTCATCCAAACATGTGTATGTCTCAAACATATTTGTCGTAGCCGTAATGTAAATTTCAGTCCGCTGTCAGGTTTTGCACAATCTTGTCACTTAGAGGCATGCATGAAAACATCAGTTAGGTCAGGAGTTGCAGTATTACAGAAACACGATTCACATCACTTACGTTTAAGAAGTTAATTTGAAATGGTTATTTAAAAAGGTAAAATTAACTTTCTTGAAAATGACTTCAGAAGCATAATCACATATGGCATCTGTGGAGAAAGGTAATTTGGGGTTTAATTTGTGTGCCTACACATTATCTGTGGACAGTAATGGTCAGTTTCTCATTTGTTCCCCATTGCTTTGAATAGTTCATTATGAAGATGTGCAACACTGTGTAGTTTGTTTTGTATAAGCAGGTTGAATATGATATTGAGATTTTTGGAACCTTTGCCCTGTTGCCTTCTATATACTGTTGTAATGTCAAGTGACTTTGTGGACTGTTATAGTTTGCTTTTATAAAAGGTGCAGTGGACTTGAAATCTGTTACATAAATAAAAGAGGGTGACAGGGCTCCTTGACAACCTCTCTTTAGTAACTACAACCTGATTGCAACACTTTTCCTCTTTGTCCAGTTGTACCCAGTGCTCATCTTTATGGACATTGTTTTGCACATTTCTGTACAGTATTGTCATATTTACAACGTCAGTGAGTTTCTTATTTCTTGTTCTTTCATTAAACATATTTATTGGTTTGATTTTAATATTCTGTTGTGTTCTAAGGACATGGTACAGATGCAAGAGGAGGAGGTATTATGTATCATAACTTTGTTATTAAGATATGCATACCTGTTAAATTACCAAACTTGCAACTTTAAAATACATCATTATGTTTGTGTATATTAATTTTGGTTATTCGTTTGTAAATTAACAAAAAATAATCTTTTTCTGCTCCTAGGGATTGACACAAAACTGAAGTTTACACTTGAGCCATCACTAGGCAAAAGTGGGTTTCAGCAGGTAAGCAGTTTATTTATTTGGTTGAGTGAAGTAATTTGATTGGAAAAGAGTTTTTTGAACATGTTTAGAGTTAAAAGATCTTTATTCTAGCAACCTCATAGCTATGGCATCAAGGCAGTAGCCCACTTTCCAGAAGGCCTTCGTTTTTCTTTTCTTTTTTTTTTTTTTATCTTTCCTCCACTTCTGTTTAACACATAATGTTTCACTAAGTTTTCAGTTGAACTATGACAAATGTATTCAAGGGCTGTGCATGTGGTGTTGGCAGTTTTGCTTCCTGTGAGGATATAATGCTGAGGTGATAGGGAGTTTTTTTATACATTACTGTATATATATTCAATACACTTGAACCAGCACCTGTCAAAAGCGGGTATCAGCAGGTAAGCAGCTTATTTAGCTTTTTTTTTCATTCCAATAGCTGCCATTATTCAATAGTTCTGTACCTTAATTTGTAAATTAGAAGTAAGAGCTTTGCTGGTCAAAAAGCATTTCTTATGTAGTGGTAATGAAGCTGTAAATCATGGACGGATAGTAACATATTCCAGTTAAGTATTTTGTTAACCTTGTGCTCACATCTGCTTATGTGCCTATGCCCCACACAATAAAAGGTACTTCACTGTTTATTGTGAAAAAAAAATTATCTGTATTTTACTACTAACTAAAACTCTGTAGTTGTCTGTCTGTTTAGTAAATTGCTGTCTTCTTTATCGTAATTTTGCTGCCATTGTGGTTCTTGTACTATAGAGGAAATACAGAATAGTGTTTTCAATTGTATGTTCATCTTTACATTATGTCACTGTTTCTTGTTTAGGTCATAAGAGAAGCATGAGATTGAGCTAATGTTTTGGATGTAGAGAAATGCATTGGTTAGAGTTTCTTGATATTGCAATGTTTTCATTGGTTCTTATCATGATTTAGAATTTTCGTGTGCATGTAGCTGCATACATACAAGTTGTGCTTAACTGTAGTAGTTTCAGGGAGGTACTACAATGGGTTAGGACTTGTTAATGCAGATGTACATATGATAGTGTTGTGCAGTTTTGTAGGCAAAAGTTGTCAGTTATGTATATTTGTGGCTGTGAGAAGGTCCCAAAGACTTTGTATTTGTACAGCCAAAAATGTATGTACGTTTTTCAGTCTGCTTAAGTTGGTTATGCTGCCAGATATTTTCTTCCCAAGTGTTTGATGTTTTATTGGAGAAAGTGTGTATGTGATGATGATGGATAGTGGTACCAGAGGTCACACAAAGCAAGTGCCTTTGCTGAGATTAGGGTTTCATTTTAAGTATTACATTGATTAGCTGTGACTGAAATGAATTTTGTGACTGTATATTAAGGATTGTAGAATTACTGACGCAGTAGAGTTTTTGTAACTCCAGAAGGAAATGTACATTGTAATTGTCATGGATTTTTGTGTGCATTAGGGTCCTGTGCTTTCTAAGTAAAATTCATGCTGTGATCTGAGAATTGGAACATTTGTCATCGTAGGTCATTGTAGCTAGAAATAAGCATGCACATGTGGCAGAGTGAAGCCACAAATACTTACAGAAATGATACATCAGTGATATTGCATTCATAACAGCAGAACATTTTTAGCTGCTGCATACTTTTCTGGAAAATGTTCAGTAATGATGCAGATGTTGCACTTAACACCCTTTAATATTGCAAAGGGCAGTAGTACAACCAAGAGAACTGAATAGATGAGTTTATTAAAAGTGTTTCTTTTTACAGTCAGTGTGTTGTAATAGGACTAAGCCTCCACTAAGACCCTGTTACACTCTCTGTTGGTGGGTTCTCCCTGATCCACTGCAGTCATGGTACACCCTGATGATGTGTCCCTCCATGGGGAGGAGTCTCTTTTTCCACAGAAAAAAGCTTCTTGGGTTTTGGATTTTGAATCAGGCCATTGTATGGAAGACAACTGTGAGCCAAAAAGGCCATCATACTGCTGCCTGCTAGAGTACTAGCTAGCTTTTTCTTTTTTGCTTTATGATCCTGTCCCCTTTTTGACATGCTGGTGATATGGATGGAGTTGGTGTGTCATTAGGCACTGTAAAGCAGCTGTTCCCACCTCCACAATAAGCACCTAAAAGTCCCTGCCCCTCACGCTGTTTATCTTGCTTTGCATCAGCTCCCATTTTCCACCAGAAGATGAAATGGACATATCACAAGCGCTTTTTCTTACCCTGTCTTTGGGAGACAGCATGCGTGACATATGAGAAGGCAAAGCCTCATTGGTCTTGTCTCACTCCATATCACCTGCTTCTGGACTTTAAGAGCAAGTGTGATATTTTGGATTTTATCATGATTGGTTAAGGTTGGTGATTGCTGAGTTGCCTTTATAGGATCATTGTATGTTTTTAGTTTTTGTTGGATCAGTTTACCACATTTCTGAACTACAGGTGCAGTCTGGGAATAGTTTTATTAGCAGACACTGCAGACTTGGTGTCTGAACATGTTTCCCTTTTTAGTCTGTTTCTCCTTTCTAAATGGTCATGCAGCCTTAAAGTCACTATATTTAAGAAAGGGAGTTTTAGACCCTCCTTTGGAGTACTCCTTCTGATACTATTTCACATGAAGTTGGTGCGCTCCATGTTATAAGTCCAGCTGAGGTAATCAGGTGCATTACTGAAAGACAAGATTGTGTTACACAGCAGTAGAGTCACACCAACTGTGAAACTAATGTTCTCAAGTTGGAGTAGAATTATAGTGAGAAAGGTGGGACAGAAAAACAAACAAGTCCAGCAGTAGTAAATGAAACAGATAATGTAGCTGTGAAAGACATTTAAGACTGTACATAGTAAGGGCAGCAGAATAGAAAGGAACAAGCTGTAGAAGCTGAAACATTTAACAGAGAAGGTAGAGAGAGAAGACAACAGTCAATGATATTGCTCATAAGCTCTGTAATGGTTAAATAATAAGTATATTGTTCATCAGATACTTTATAAAAACAGATTTAGAGTGTGCCACATAGGGGAATGTGTAAGAAAAGCAAGAAGGAAATTCACCAAATTAACCCCCCCCCCCCCCCCCCGAAATGAAACTTGCAGAACTAATGCAAAAACGGTTGTAAATAAGTTGTGGCTTTAAATGTCAACAAGGTGTACAGACTGACAGTGATTATTTATGTTCAGTGAACCAGGTCATATTTATTTAGCCAAATACAGGCATGGGCACGCTGAAAACACTTTCTTAGTCTTACTGGTGAGATTGTCTGAAATGCCTTAAAGCAGTACACTGCAGCCGAATTAATTATGCATGGCACTTGTCTGGGATGAAAAAAGACAAAATGCTACGAACATGTACTGCACCTGTGTACGAGCACTGGATTTTTTCCATGTCTCTATTGTTGAAAGACCTACAGTCTTAGCCTGGAAGGAAATTTCATGTTGACTTTGTTTAAAAAGATGGTTTCATTGTGACTTCAACACTAGGCATTTCACAGAACAAGCATTTGTAAATTTGAAAGAGTACAGCAGAGTACAGCAGAAATATATTAAGGGCATCCATGGATGTGAAAATAAGTTATTAAGACTAATATATCTGCACTTGTACAGTGTCTTGTAGAGATATTTAAGAGGAGAATCTTATTCATGTATATAGGACATCTACCTCAGGGAATGTTTGGGGTTATCAAAAAGTTGCAGAGAGTCGTCAGACAACCTATGAAGAAGTTTCTGTAGGCATGAGAAATGTACTGTTTGGTTCACTGAGAGAGCAGCTGATGCATGGAATAGACTATAAAATTACATTAAAACAAGCACTAGTTTAGATATTTTAAGAGCAGCCTGGACACGTATTATGAGAACAATTGTTTGAGTGTAGTGGCAGGGTAGAAGGACATTAATGCCCATGCTTAAAATGTTTGCATGTCTGTATGTATGTACAACAAGAGAAGGAAAATGAGTCTTGGATGTTATAATCTGCATATTAAAAATCTAGTGAGAAAAATTAAACATTAACTGTGAATGATCTATATTGCTAAATAGGATGTTATCAAATCTTCAAAAATGAGTTGGAAAGAATACCCAACTACAAAGTTAGCACTATTGTAGTAGCCTAAAATAAATGTTTGAGGGATGTGCAGTTACTCTAGTCAAGGGCTTCATTGAATCATTAAAATATTTGATTATGTCTACATGAAATGAGCGAGTCACAGAACCTAGTTGGTGAATAGAGAAACAGATATGAGGTTTTTAAATTTCTAGATGTGAGGAGTGATAAGTAACTGTATTTGAAGGAAAGAGCAAAAAATAACTTTTACTACATGGCATACCATTATAATGCTCCAAAAATGAGGAGATAATAACCTTATAATGCCAGCCTTATGTAATGCTGAGAGTTTTGCATAAAAGCATCAGTGTAACAAACTATCATGTCCATAGATAAAAAGTACCTCATAAAAAAATTCTACACTGCTTACTTGCCCACATGTAATGCATAATGATAAAAATTTACTTTGTTGCACAAAAAGGCACACACAACGGATGTAAGGTGTTATGCATAGCTTCCTGTGATCACAGTTCACTGTGACAGGACACAGCTTTGTTATATGAAGTGATTCATTTAACACGAAAGACTATAATAGGTAGAATATGACAGCATCCGAGCAAAGACATCACTGGACAGAATGAGCCGAGTAGCAACATCCAGACAACTTTGACTAAAATGATCTATATTTTCAAATAGTGTTAGAACTGGAAAATAGTATCTTATTTTTATGTTTTATCTGTAACTGCACACTTCTTCAGATGTCTGAAGAGCGGATTGTTTTTAGCCTGAAAGCTTAATTGATACTTTAGCAACTGTGTGGTACTTAATTTTTGGACAAACTTAATTTAACAAGTTGACTTTTACCTAAGTAATTTACAGTTGTTTGGACATTGCAGCTAACTCTACTTACATGAACAATGATATAAACATGACCAACTTAAACATGATGATTAATTCAGAGGATTCAAAGACATAGCCTCAGTATTTGGTTGGAGTTTAAACCTTAATTTTCCAATAACATTTGTATGAAAAAAAGTGCAACATATAGTTATGTTCACCCTTTCAGTGAACAGAGATGATTTTCATATAACCTTTGCACTTTATTATCATGCATATTTTCAGTACTGAACTATCTGAACTGTCTACAACTTGTATCTTATAACATGCAATTCACTTTACTGAGCTCTTTAACGTTATAGCTGTATGTCTCATGTTTAACACCCCTTGCACTTTCTCCATCTTTCCCATGCCTTGTTTATTGCATGTAGTATGTTGTCTCTCCTGTGCATTCCATAATTCTTCAAGCTCTGTGAAGTAGTAGTCCATATAGTATGTAGTCTTTGCAGTTTGTGCTCTGTCCCTCGTATCTTTTCTGTTCAGATGTCCTAGGTACAATATTTTGCATCAGTGTCATGTTTCCCCCATCTCTTCTAGTTTCAAGTGAGAGCACCAGTCCCCTTCATCTTTGGTCATTTCCCAGGCAATCCCACCCATCTTTCTGGTGGCATTCCTCTGTATTCTTTCTAGCAGCCTGATGTCCCATTCCTTGTTTAGCCTCCATAGCTGCATATATTAATAGTCAAGATATGGTCTTGACCATAGCTTTATAGAGCGAAGATATTGCCTATTTGCTTGTTGAATCTGTCCAGAGAATACCCTCACGTATTCTGTTTGTTACTACCAGTTACTTCTCACTATGCGCCTGGTTGTCCAACCAGTTACTTCCTACTATGCGCCTGGTTGTCCAGTTCAGCTGTGATCAGCAAACCCAGATCCTTTTCCTACCATGTTGCAATAATTTCCACTCCCCTGTTAATACTTCACCAAGGTTGTTATGGCCCAAGCACAGTATTTTACATTTTCCTATAAGGAACCACATCCTTCCATAGACAACCTCATCCTCTACTGCTTCACCTTGGGTCATTCAAGGGGTGGTTGGTCCTGTAGTCTTTTTCACCAGGTATGTTTGAAACAGAAAAACAGAAGAGTACTGGAACCAGGGCAGTTACCTTGCAGTGCATCACTAGTCACTTTCAAACTGCCTGATATTGTCACTCCTCATGGCTTTGTAAATCCTACCATTCATGTTCTTCCATCGTCGTTTCACTACAATCCCATCCTTTTTTCTATATGTGGCAGAAACTTTTCCTTATATCTGTATAGACCATGCCTACTGATACTCCCCTGCCATACTCTTCTAAATAGTTTCTGTTAAGATGGTAATAATCAGATGGATTTGTCAGTGTATTGTTGTGGGTTTGGTGTAATGATTAAGGTATTTGCCTCATAGACACAAGGTACAGGGTTTGATTCAGATCTTCATTTATTGTCTAGGCTTAAAATGGCACTTCAGGCCAGTTAGCCTACTATTCAGCTATGAACCTATGACTCTGTATAACATAACATCTATATTGTTTCTCTTGTTGATGTCTTTATGAGAACAGTGCAGTCTCCATTTGTTACATTAAACGTTTTTGTTTCCCTGCATGTTGGAAAAAAAAAAGCAGAGTTTAACTCCTCTTAGTAAACCAGTTCAGTCCTGTTAATAGCTATATTAAATTTTGGAGACAGAAAATGCTGAAGGTTTTTAAGGGAGGAATTGGGAGAGGAATTGGCATTTTAACCTAGATGGGTCTTAAAATGCATCAGAATGAGCATCCAGATCAATGTTGGTGTCAACAGAATCATTAAAAGCATGATGTGAATGAAGTTTAACAGACTTTTATCGCAGCTCAAGCAATGGAAGTAGTAGGGACAGAACTTAAATATCTTGGATAATACATTTATGTAGCCATTATCAAGGAGTACTTCAGATAAATTCAAAGCCTTTTTGTCTAGTATTGGATGCACTACTAAAATGTTTGTGTGACATGGACAACAGTCCCAAATGATCCTCTTCTCGTAGCTGATTTTTTGGAACTTGTGTGTTCATTTGTTAAAACATTCAGAAATTCTTGAGTGTCATCTAATTTTTTATAAGAAATGGAGGGACTACTGGTTCCTACTATGGAAGATGCCACTGAATTTGGAGCAAGCTTAGAGCAATCTCTCCAACTGGTTTTGATTTATTTGATGATGATCATGTGTCTGGTGATGCCTGAAAAACAACCTGTTCTGCTAATCATTCTGATCTCTGATAAGTTTCTTTTTATTCCGTTTGATAGTTTTATCATCCTGTTTTTCACATGGAATTTGTATCTCCTCCTCACGTTTACTAAAAAAAGAAAAGTGTATGTACATTATAGTTCACTGATTTAAGTTATTTTGTATCAGAGATCCATCTCTGATATCTCTCACTGTGTGTGTCTGTGTGTGTGTGTGTGTGTGTGTGTGTGTGTGTGTGTATGTATGTATATATATATATATATATATATATATATATATATATATATATATATATTCATCATATTCAGAAATTATATACAAAAATTCTTTGGGGCATTGTACACTGGTCACTTTCCATCCTTCAAAAAGATAACTGTCCTCTGAGAAGGTATAAGTACTTCACTTGTCCACCTGTAAGCCTCAAAGGGACATGTCCAATTTAAATTTAGTTTTATTCATTTTCATTGTATTTATTTATTTATTTATTTTAATTTATTGATATTTGTTAACCAGGTTTGTCCAACTGGGCTTGTGGCCCATTTTCAGTGGAGACCCGAGGAGAAAAGCTCCAGTAGTACATTTTAAACAAGTACCATTTTAAACAATATTGTTATAATAGCAGTTATAGCAAAAAGATTCACATATGTTGAGTTACATGCATAAAGTTAAAGTAGCATTAAAAAGAAGGTAAGTAACAATTTTACATTGATATAGTTCAATAGGTCAACAATAAAAATGTTTTGTTTGTATAAAATTATGCAAATGCATAGTAGACACATTGGAGAGAGAGGTGTAATGAGGTACTAAGTATGGTCCTTTTGAGGGTACATAAAGGGAAGGAAGACTAGGTAGGGTCATGGAAAGGGCAGGTTCTGGAATTGAGAAAATAAGCTTTTAATTCATTTTTAAAGTGTGAGGTGTGGGAGATTGTACGTAAGTCAAGGGGAAGTTTGTTCCAATCATGGGCAAGGGAGTGTTTGTAGAGTAGTTTGCCTACTGACCTTTTTGGGTGGTAGATATCAAGTAATTGTTGGTTAGAAGTGCAGAGTGTCCAGGATGGGATGTAGATGGAGACTAAGGAAGCTAGAGATGGACAGAAGGAGGGTTTATAAAGAATAGAGTGTAGCATATGAAATTGATAAGATAGCAGAAATTGGGGAAGTTCAAGCCGTTGAAGAGAGTTTAAAGAAATGCAGTGGTGTGAGTTGAGTGGGGAGTTAGTAATGAATCTGGCTATTTTATGGTAAGTCTGTTGGAGTTTGTTTAGAGTGGAGGCCTGAATATTGGTAAGAACTGGGGCAGCGTATAAGAGGGAGGGGAGGAGGAGTGCCTGGCCCAGGGTAAGTCTAGATTCAGGGGTTAGGATTTTTTTGTTCCGATTTAACAGACCTTTTTTTTTTTTTTTTTTTTTTATACATTGGAGTATGTGTAGGTTGAACTTTAGTTCATTGATAATGACCCCTAGGAGTTTTGTGTGGGTGTCAGTTTGGATAGTTGTATTGTTAGAAGATGTAATAAAAAAGGAGGTTTTGTGATGAGAAAGAGAACGGGGAAGGAAAAGTAGGAGTTTGGTCTTTTTGGGATTTAGGATCAATAGGTTGTGAGAGAGCCATTGTTCAGTGGATAGTAGGACCTGTTGGGTCAGGGAGTGTAGTTCAGGAATGTTATTTGAGATGGATATAAGTGTGGAGTCGTCGGCATACTGAATAAGGGAGGATTCTTTGCTTGAGGTGCAAAGATCATTGGTGAAGATGTTAAAAGGGGTCCCAAGATGGAGCCTTGGGGAACACCAGTGGAGATAGGAAGGAAAGGTGAGGAGGATGAGAGCCATTTGACAGATTGTTCCCTGACAGATAGGTAACTATTAAAACCAGGCAAGTGCGGAGGGGGAATAGGTGGAGATTTGCGAGTTTGGATAGTAGTAGAGGATGAGAGACTGTATCAAAGGCTTTGGAGAGATCTAGGAAGAAACAGGAAATGAGTTTATTGTTGTCTAGGGCCTCTGCAATGATATGAGTGAAGGAGAGGAGGGCAGTGGTGGTGATGAACTCCATGTTGGTTATGGGTAAGTAAGTGGTGTGTGAGGAGGTGATTGAGAAGCTGTGAGTGAATACATTTTTCTAATATCTTGGAGAGGCGAGACAGAATGGCAATGGGTCGGTAGTTTGAGGGGTCAGTGGAGTTTCCACCTTTATGAAGAGGGATCGTAAAGAAAGATTTCCAAAGGGTGGGGACAGTTGATTCCAGAATAGATTGATCGATTAGTATAGATATAGGATAGGCAATTGAGTCAGCAGCAAGATTGAGGAATGTAGGAGATAGATTGTCTGTGGAAGGAAAGCAAGGTTTTAGCTTGAGTAGTAGAGATTTAATGTAAGTAATGGGAACTGGCTCAAAAGAAAACAAAGTTGTGTTAGTAGGACTTGGAGGGGGGGTGGGTGTCGAAGTAGAGCTTGGCTTAGAGGTTACCAGATTTTGGATGGAAGAGATGATGTTTATTCAGGCGGGTAGCTGTTTCCTGAGAGGAAGAGTTAGGATATTGATGGAGTCATGGCATTAACAATCCATTATTTACTATTGAAATTATCTTCCATAAATGTTATTGAAAACTGCCATTCCAGTATTACTTCCACTTGCAAAACCTTAGAACCATAACAGTTCATACATTTCACTACAATTATAATACACCCATGAAAAAATGAATACCTAATACACCCAAGTCAATGGGACTGGAAAAACAAAAATGAATATGTCCATAGTTCTTCCACAGGAAGCCTCACAGTGGAATGAAATCTGTATTGTAACATCCACAGGTTTCTAACTGCTGATTAGCAGTGCTGCATTTAAAAGTCTGCATATTGTGACAATTTTAACAGTTAAAAGCCAGTGTCAACAGCAAACCAAAATTTGTTTAATCTGAATATATGCAAATTCATCAAAGAAATAATGAGCGTCTTGTAACTTTTAGCATCTTATATAAAAACGGCCTATATAAGACAGAAAGAAGCATGCTAGTAGGGTAGTGTACTGCTGTTTATTCAGCAAACAAGTCTGTAACAAAGCACTTATGAAGTTTCTGTGTAATTACAGTGTTTAGCTCATTTCCTCTCTTCTGTAATGTACTTGATGTCAGGCTCACAATAATTTGTTTGTAGATAATTAAACATAAATCATTTTGCATTTATGCATGGCTTGTATTACAATGCCAGTTTAGTAGGTTTGCCTTCTCTGAATCTTTGTCTGACTTTTGAGTTAAGAATATTTCTCATTAGATTATATGTATCAGGGTCAGTGGTGCAACAGGCAGCACACTCATTTTTGGTGCAGAACTCTGTGGGTTCTATTCTTGTACCAGGTAGATCCAGTTATGGAGACTGCAGTGCTGAGTGTGTCATTCTTCAGATGAGACGTTAAACTGAAGCCCCATCTGGTTGAGTTGGTAGTAGCTCAGCTGCCTATTGAAAAGAGTAGGGGTTCTTTATTAATCATCATATCATATTTACATTATTTAGAATGTTTACATATTATAAATTATTCACACTTGTATATCTACACATTTTTATACTGTCCATTTATGATTCAATACGTTCTAATTTCATCTTTACAACTCTGTCCCCTTCCCTTTTTTCCCCAATAACCAAATTTTCCTTCATATCCTTCCATACTTTATTTCCATACCCATATTCTAACATATTCATGTTTAAATCTTTTATGCTTTTAATACCTTCCACAACTTTATTTTCATATATTTTCTTCCACAAATACTACCGCGGTGGTGCAGCGGTAGCATTGTTGCCTCACAGCAAGAGGTTCTCCCGTTCGATTCTCAGCTTGGGTTGGGAGTGCCTTCTGTGTGGAGTCTGCATGTCCTCCCTGCGGTTGAATGGGCGTTCAAAAGACATACGTTGAATGGGCATGCCTTCGTTGAAGGTTGGGCGTCGGGCTGGCAACTTGACAACATTAAAAAAAAAAAAAAAACTGCCAATCATTAGCAGACCGGAGTTCTGCTGTGGCGACCCCTAACCGGGAAAAGCCGAAAGACAAACATTTTCTTCCACAAATATTTTATTCTTTTACAATTAAAAAAAAACTTCTGTTTGTTTCACTGCAATAATTACATATTCTTTGTTGCATTCTTTTATATGTCATGTTAGCCTTAATGGGCAATTTTCTTATTGTCAATCTCAAAAAAAATCTTTACATTCATAAAATTTCTTACACCCCCCCCCAAACCTTACTTTTATAGCTCTTCTTTGTTCATTTTGTAGATGTCTCCATGGATAAATAAAGTAATGTTTATTCATTATATTCAAGTACCATTCTTTCCTGTTTTTTCTAAATTTTTCATAATTAATTTTTTATCTTGCTCTTCTTTCCCCATTTAAACCACCTTTCCATTTTTTCACTGTGCCTATCTTTTCCCATATTTCTTTGTATTTTTCTTTCATTATGACACTAAATCTCTATTCTTCTCTTTCAAGCCTATCAATACTTTATAAAGATTCAAAGACACTGTATGAACAATCAGATTAATTAATCCTAACCCTCCTCCTTTAACATACAACATCTGTCTTCTAACTGGGTTTAATCTTGTTCCATGCACAAAGCAGGTGCCTGTGGAACCCTTGCACGGCAAAACAGGCAAAGTCCAAAAAACATATACAAGCCAGCAAGTGTTGGCAAGTGCCAAATACGAAAATATTTATTGACATAGGAGGGACCAATCCCCCTATGAATCTGATGTTACAAAAACAATCAAACCGGTTTCGGCTCCACAGAGCCTTCTTCAGTGAAATTCAAATAGTCAAAAGATAAAGTATCAGTGCAAATACATTTATATAGTAAAAACTCACATAAGGACCAATCAACAAGCTTAATTCAAAATTGGTCATTAAGACCAGGTGGAAACAAAGCTCCAAGTTTTATAATCCATTTTCTGTCCTTGGAGCAAAGTAATTCATGCCAATAATGTTTATCTTTACATCTACCCTTGATGCAGTCAATAGTAACAAATTTAAAAGAAGCTGATGCGTGTTTTAAACTATGTTTATATAATGCATTGCTAATGCGTTTGTTCTTAATATCACTCAAATGTTCACAAATTCTGAGACGAAAAGCCCTGGAGGTCTGTCCAACATAGAAAGCAGAACAAGTGCAGGTCACCAAATAGATGACCCACTCAGTGTTGCAGTTGGCCCAAAATTTAATATCAAAGACCTCAGAGGTATTTCTGCTACTAAATTCCCTAGTGTGTGAAACACGAGTACAAAATGAACAATGTCCACATGGAACTGGTTTGCCTGTAAGAGACAACTGTGTGGAAGTAAAAGAATCAAGACCAACCCTCTTGTAATGACTAAATTTGGAACCAATAGTCTGTCCCCTTCTGAATGAAAAAGAACATCTATCTTGAAGAAAATAATTCAATTTCTGATCCGCCTTTAGCACATTCCAATGTCTGTGTATAATATTCTTGAAGCCCTGTGTATTTCGTCCATAAGTAGTAACCAGACGTAGGGGCTGTAAACCCAAATTCTGATTCTTGTCTCTGTATGATAGTAAATCCTGTCTATTTAAATTGGAAGCCCACCGTTTGGCTACATTCACTGTACCTGGGCGATAACCTGTATTAATAAATCTACGGGTCAGGTCATCACGAACCTCAAAAAAGGACTGTGGGCTTGAACAAATTCTTCTGGCTCTTAAAAACTGTGATTTGGGTATATTCTGGATGATATGTTGTGGGTGGAAGCTGGTAGCATGTAATAAAGAATTAAATTCCGGAAATTTCCTGAACAACCTAGTGGACAGAGTATTTTCCTCATTTCTGGTGATTTCAACATCCAGAAATACTATCCTAGATGTGTGACAGGTCAACTTGAATTCAATACCCCATATGTTGTTATTGAGGTATTCCAGAAACTCCATAAGATAATATTCATCAGCTTTCCACACCAACCAACAATCATCCAGATAACGACGCCAAATATCCATCTCACACATGTAGATGTTATGATTATGATCATAAATCGTAATTTCCTCAATGTATGCCATAAAAAGATCTGCATATATGGGTGCGAAAGACGCACCCATAGCAGTACCTTTGGTTTGCCAGAAACATTGATTTTGATAGTAAAAAACATTACTAGTCAATACATATTCTGAGACATACTAAAAATGTATTGAATCCAGGTTGATATAGACCTGATCTAGCCAACCAATAGTCCAATGCTTGTAAGCCTGCCCAGTGTGGAATATTGATATAAAGAGAGGTAATGTCCAAAGTACACAATAGCCATTGGGGTTCAAGTTGGGTGTCATTAATAATGTCCAAAAATTGTGTGGTATCTTGAATCCTAGCTCTTATGAATCCAAGTAATGGTTTTAAATACTGGGTTAAATATTCAGACAACGGTTCAGTAAGAGACCCATGTCCGGAGACAATGGGTCGGCCTGGTGGATTACTGGCATGTTTATGTATCTTGGGTAACAAGTAGAGGTGTTGTTTCTTAGGTGACAGGACCATTAATTGTTCTTTTGTAAACTGTGTAATAATGCCCTCCTCCACCGCCTCAGTCAAAAACTGACCAATTTTACGCTGAAAATGAGGAGAAGGATCCAAAGGCCTCTGCATATAATATTCCTTGTCACCCAATTGTCTCATAACCTCCTTGTCATAAGTAACCTTATCCAATACCACCACCGCTCCACCTTTGTCAGCTTGAATAATAACCAGATTTTTGTTGTTGGCAAGCTCATCCAAACTCTGTATTTCTTCAGTAGACAAATTATTGTGGGATATGGGAAAATCCCTAAGATGACAATGTATGTCCTGTAGGACACTTTTCTGAAAACCCCCCACTAAATGTGTCATCGGTGGATTGAATGTGGATTTTTTGAACTATGTATCGCAGTCATTGTTAGCAAAAAACAATTTCAAATTCAGTATTCGACAAAAATTTACCACATCCTGAGCCAAAGATTGTTCAGAGACAAAAAAAACAGGGACAAAATTAAGCCCTTTATTCAATAACTTAAGTTGTGCATTGGTTAATTCAACAGAAGAAATGTTATGAACATTGAAATTGGAAATTAATGTTGTGTCATCATTTTCAAAAGTGCCTCCAGACTCTGTTTCGATGTATCTTTTCTTATGCTTCCTCGTCTGTATCTAGATTGGGAGGGTGTAACAAGTTGTCCCTTTTAGCTTTGGGTAACCCCTCCCTGGAATTTTCATCAAGTTCACCTTCTGTATTAGAGGAAGTATCCTCACCTGAGGTGCCACTAGAAAAACCAAGATTTTTCTTCAGAATAGATTTGGGCCTCTTTCTTTTAGGAGTTGAAAACCTCTTATCATTCTTGTTGTCCTCCCTAGGTAATCTGAAGGAGACATTTTTATATGCATTGAAAGGTTTGCCCCTCTCGTAGTCACCTACATCCCTAAGAAATTTTTTAAGTTTCCTATCCTTTAAGATAGTTTCCATTTTGGAAAGATCAGTGGTAAGTTTTTTAACTTGTGTCATAAAAGAATAACAAGTTTCAAACTTGTTGGCCTCCAAACATACAGTTTCCAAATCTTTCACCCCTTTTTGCACCTTGCATTCATAAAAATTAGCCAGGGCATCCACAAATTTAGAAGAGGCCAGTTGTTGAATGTGGCCCCAGTCCTCAATTAGTTGGTCATCAATGTTTGAAACTAAAGGTTGTACCTTGACCCTAAGGCCACGTGGAGTGATATGTTTCTGCTGGTATGCTTTGAATAGACGTAAATGCCACACATTAGTCCTGACCATCTTCATACTTTTACCAAATCGACTGAAAAATACGTCACAGTGTGTGTCCAGGTCAGATCCAATAGCCTCAGATGTAGATGATGATCCATGTCTGCCTAAGCCAAACACAGATAAATCATCTACATCAGATGATAACCCCTGTATAATGGGTGAAAGTGCCATATTTTGAACTACAAGACCAGACCTCACCAGACCATATAAAATTTAACAATCAATGAGAAGAAATAACCCACTGATATACCCACGGACACAGAAAATGGTGTGTCATATATTATCAGGCCTACAAAATGGTAATAAGAATTAAGTACAAGTATAGAATATTGCCTAAGAAAAAGTCCAAAAGAACATAAAAATTATCCAAAACAAGACCATTATACACCTCAGTACCAATGTATTAGAGGATATATGATATATCCTGGTGCTGTGTATAAGTCTTATGGATAAAAAAATCAAATACCTTGACCAATACAATAAACAGCCCAGACGACACTGAGAACACCACTAAAGTTGTCCCCCTGCGTATTGGTATAAACAAGCCAAAATATCCAATAATACACTGTGAAAAAGCCACCAAACCTCATGGAATATATAGCGCAATTGGCAATGTGTTTATCCACTGACCATAAAGTGCCTGGTATAATATCAATCAAGTAATAACACCACCAATTTAGTGCATCCGTAGTAATCACAAGGACCAATGTCCAAGAACCAACATATAAATATTTAAATGAAATAGTGAGGTCCAAAAGATCCTATAGGCCAAAAGCAATTGTAAAAGAAATGAAAGTTACAACAATCATGCTAACAACAACACATGTGTCTGCGATGGACCACAATGTGACTGCATTTAGCAAATATGGTGTATACCCCAAAATTGTGATACCAGTCTGGAACTATACTCACACTGCTTAGATAAAAAGGTCGTATCTCAGGACCAAACCACAAATTTCCTAATGTAGTAATAACAATAGTATTAAATGTGGTCCACAATTGAAATATAATGTAGACCCAGCAACAATATTGAGACAAAAAAATATATACACATCAACCCAACATCTTATTCAAACAAAATTATTGCATACACAAAAAACGCGAGCATATATTGTCATAATTTTCAAAAGTGCCTCCAGACTCTGTTTCGATGTATCTTTTCTTATGCTTCTGCCCCCCCTCGTCTGTATCTAGATTGGGAGGGTGTAACAAGTTGTCCCTTTTAGCTCCATGTGGACATTGTTCATTTTGTACTCGTGTTTCACACACTAGGGAATTTAGTAGCAGAAATACCTCTGAGGTCTTTGATATCAAATTTTGGGCCAACTGCAACACTGAGTGGGTCATCTATTTGGTGACCTGCACTTGTTCTGCTTTCTATGTTGGACAGACCTCCAGGGCTTTTCGTCTCAGAATTTGTGAACATTTGAGTGATATTAAGAACAAACGCATTAGCAATGCATTATATAAACATAGTTTAAAACACGCATCAGCTTCTTTTAAATTTGTTACTATTGACTGCATCAAGGGTAGATGTAAAGATAAACATTATTGGCATGAATTACTTTGCTCCAAGGACAGAAAATGGATTATAAAACTTGGAGCTTTGTTTCCACCTGGTCTTAATGACCAATTTTGAATTAAGCTTGTTGATTGGTCCTTATGTGAGTTTTTACTATATAAATGTATTTGCACTGATACTTTATCTTTTGACTATTTGAATTTCACTGAAGAAGGCTCTGTGGAGCCGAAACCGGTTTGATTGTTTTTGTAACATCAGATTCATAGGGGGATTGGTCCCTCCTATGTCAATAAATATTTCCGTATTTGGCACTTGCCAACACTTGCTGGCTTGTATATGTTTTTTAATCTTGTTCCCCCATATAAATGAAAATACAACTGACATTAATTCTTTCTCATACTTAAAAATATTTTATATATACTTGCTAAATATGTATTTTCCATAATAAAATTGAGTTTATTTAATACACTTTTTTCTTGTATGCCAACTTGTATGTTGTTTAAAACATACATATATTTCTTACTTTTTGTATAACTTCTCCCATTTTTACATTCTGTGTACACAGATCCCAAAGTTATCCCCAGAATATCTGTAACTTCTTCATTAAATGTTATTCCAGTCCCTTTACTTTCATCCTAATTTATACCTAATCCAACAGACTTTAAATTTTGATTTAATCATTTAAACCCTTTTTCCATCCACTCTTTTTTTCTTAGTAATTAAAACTATATCATCTGCATAAGTAAGTATAACTGGTAATTGAATTCCTTCTTTCTTTTATCTTACTACTCTTAATTCTGTATTCATCTAATTAACTATTACATTCATAGTCAATGTAAATAAAATAGTACTGTCTGGACATCCTTGCCTTATCCCACATCTTATATTTATTTCTTTAGTTAACCACCCATTTAATATTATTCTCATTTTATTTTCATATACTGAAGCAAATATTTTTATTAATTTATCACTTGTATTGTAATTTTTTCAGTATATCTCATAAACTCTCATGTTGTATCAAAAGCTTTACTCAAATCTCCTAGCATAACTTCAGCCTTTCTATTTATTATACCATCTAACACTTCTCTCACTATCACTGGGAGATATTGACTTCCTTTCCCTTTTTTACCAAAACTCATGTGTTCTATTAGTTTATCTACCTTATTTCCTAATCTTGTTCCTATTATTTTCATAAATATCTTAGTATTGAATAATACAGATCATGTCAGTCTCCATTCTTACATTATTTCTTTTGCAAGTCTAATGTTCATTACCCCATATGTATATAACCTTCCACTTTTTATTTCTGATGTTATCTTAACATCATTTCCCACTTTTCGTCTTTTTTCTTAAATCATAATTCAACCCCCACTAGTATTATTTCCATATTCACTCCAACGTAGTTAAATTTTTTTTAAAACATCATTTCTCTTTCTTTTCTTGTAGCATATGCATATACTGCAATGATTCTGTATACATTCTTTTTCCATCCTGTACCCATCATGTTTACCCTACTCAATATTACAATGGTATAATCTAGAATCTTTATTGATTTATGCCATAATATGCCTATCCTGAACATGTATCTTTTTCCCATATTCCATACAATGTCACCTTCCTACAACTCTTCTGTTTGCAGCTCTTCTCCTTCCATTAGTATTCTTGTATCTTCTGGCATAATAATATGTATATCAAGTGGTGAACACCATTTTTATATACCTAATCTTCTTATAAATGTGAATAGTATAAAGAATAATTAAATCTAAAATTTTCACTTTTCTTCTTATATAAATTGTTATACTTTTCTACTCTTTACATTTTTTGTTTTCTTTCATGCCTACGCTTTTAAACTTCCCTTTTTCTTTCACCCTTTTCCCTATGGAATTCTTTTTTTTCCTTTAACCATTCTCCAGTTCATGTATTCATCTTCACTTGACTCTTGCATTTCTCCCTCCATTCTTTTTTTCATACAGTAGTTTTTCCTTCATTTTTGTTTTCTTCCACTATTATTTGCTGTTTATGTTCAGTATTTATATTCCCTTCTGTATATTCATATTTTTACTGTGTTGGTGGTACTGTGGTAGTGTTGTCACCTCACAGTAAGATGTTGTCCTGTTGGATTCTCAGCTAAAGCGTCTTCTGTGTAGAGACATGCGTGAATGGGCGTAGCTTCATTGAAGGTTGTGCATCAGGGCTGGCAACTCGGCACGTAAAAATCTACCGCTAGTCATTAGCGGACCGGAGTTCCACTGTGGCGACCCCTAACAGGGAAAAGCCGAAAGATACAACAACAACATTATATTCATATTTTTAGTTTTGCTCTTGCTTTTTAACTTCTATGTTGTCTTTACAATCCACCCACTTATGCAGTGTTTGTCCAAACTTTCTACATTTCTTATCATATTTCTTAACTTTATGCCCCAGTTTACCACAAATGAAACATTTTATTTTGTCACAGTTACTAATTAAATTATCTTTATCCCAAAAGAAGCATGTTTTTGATTGCCCCAGTATTTCACAATAGCCCTGTTTCTCTCTACATTTATTATACTTGGTCGATGTATAATTTTTTTCATTTTCCATTGTCGGAATTGCACCACATTCCCAGCCCCCAGTCCACAAATCATTAGTCTCATAATTTTTTGTAGCATCCATAAGATCTTTGCAGAAAATCTTTAAAAGTGTTTTAATACTGCTCTTTTGATTTCCATTCAAAACTGCACACACACTCCTTTTTTTGTCTCTCTGTTAAATGATTGTACAACATACAAGTTCCATAGATGAACAAATAAGTTCCATGGTTTGTAATTTTTCTTATCTTGAAATTGTTATAAAACTTTCTCCATATATTCCCCTGACTCGGATTGTGACAGAAAGTATCTTTATATTAATGTGTATAAATGCTCTTGCCTCCTTAGGAAAGATGCCCAGAGGAGAAATTATGTTAAGCCAAATATCATACCTTTCAAGTTCTTTCTCGTCTGTACTACTAAATCTTATTAAAAATGTCTTCCTTGTCGTCTCCTTTATCTTCTCAGTTCTCTTTTCTGCTTCTTTAACTATCTGTACATGCAACTTTTTTTCACTCTTGAAATATCTTCTATATAACTTTTTAGTTTTTTAATGAATCATCTTTAATAATTGTGGCAAAATATATATTTTATATGAATTGCTTTTAAGGAAAGTGTGCATATATATATATATATATATATATATATATATATATATATATATATATATATATATATATATATATATATATATATATATATATATAATATAGGGATGTTATGTGGTCCTATCTCGCCTACATTCTTTACTCATGGGTTCTCGGCTCCGACTCTGCCAACTTGGCTGGGCTAACCCGGTATCCCAAGATGCACCTCGCCCTAGCCCCAGCCCCAGATCTCGTTTGCCGCTCGTAGAGTTAGGACGTGGTCTCGCTTAGCTGTGGCTAAGTACCCTTTCTATACTTTCATAAGTATTTAGCAGTCTGTTTCTAGTTAAAAGCTATTTTAATAGCTAGTTTTCATTGTGAGTGTACTGTGTGAGCGAGTTGTGTTTTTTTTTTTTTTTGTGGTATCCCTTTTTTGGCGGGCTAAGCCCGTTTAAATTAGAGGACCTAGTCCTCTCCGGTGTGTTTTTTGTGTAAAATTGTGTTTTTGTTGGTCGGTAGTTAGATTCCTTGCTGCACCAAAGAAACGTTTAAATTTGAGTTTCTTTGGTTGTTCTTGGTTTGGTTTTCCCGCCTTCCTCTCGTGTCTGTCGTCGGTTGAGTGGGTGCTGTGTACTATTATGTCTAAAGAGCAGAAAAAGCATAAACCCTCTGGGTTTAAGAAATGTTCTAAATGTGGCTACAAGATGTCCATCACAGATGGGCATTCTATCTGTGTTTATTGTCTTGGTGCTATTCACCTACAAGAGTCCTGCAGTTTTTGCCACGCTTTTAGCCCGAGGGTACTGCAGGAAAGAAAAAATAAGTTGATTTTGAAGGGCCTGGTTAAACCTTCTTTTGAGGAGTCCTTAGACTCTTCTTCTAGTACTAAGTCTAAGACTTCCAAGGCCAAGAAAAGATCTCCGGCTCCATCTGTCTCTACGGAGCCCCTGGAGAAAGTTTTGAAAGTGGATACTGCCTCCTCAGCTCCATTGTCCTCGGGGCCGCAGGAGGTATCCATTGTACTGGAGTCGACCTCTGCCCCGATATTATTGGAACCTATTCGGAGCCGGTCACCCAGTGTTAGGCCTGAGTCTCCGGGTAGGAGATCCCGATCTCCCTCTATTTCCTCCAAATCCTCTAGGCTATCTGATTTGGATGAGGATAGGGTGGTCCAGAGGCTCCTGCAGTCGCAGGTATTAGCAAAATTGTTCTCTGCTCCGGCCCAGTCGGCTCCGGAGCCAGTCCCTATTCTTGTACCGATGATTCCTCCTCCGAGCACCCCTGTGTCGTCGGAGCCGGAGTGCTCCGTGTCGAGTGATGTTCTCGTGTCGGCTCTGATACCCCTTGCGAGTTTATCTGAGCCAACGTCTGCTCCTACTATGTCGGTTCCGTCCTCTGGTTTCGGTACTCGGGTTTCCTCAGTCGGACCCGAGGGGGATACCTCGGGACTCTTGTCGGTTCCAAGTCTCCCTCTCGGTGCTTCGGCTCGGGGAACCCCGACTCCGGTTGTGGTCTCAGAGATGGGTCGGTCCTCGTATTCGGGGGGACCTGCCTTCAAGACCATGAGGAGCGCACTGGCCAGATCATCAGTTACATCACCCGGATCGGTCACTCCTTCCCTCTACACCCTGGATAGAGCCTCTGACACACCCCTGTCCGTGAATGGCAGAGCCCGAAAGTCTGAGGATACCCCCATGAGCGGTCCCCAACTTTCTGAGGGCCCCTCAGGGTCGTCTGAGGAGCCCCCTAGAAAGAAGTTGTGCAAGAGGAAGCACATAGACTCCCAGGACAAGTCCCTCACTTCCGATACCAACCTCGAGGAGTCTGAGGGGTCCCCTAAGTCATCCTCCGATGTTGTCTCTTTCTCCGACATTTGAGGCAGAGAGTTGACTGGCTTTCCAAGACCCCCCCCTGAAGAGGAGTCTGTATTCCTCAAGGCCTTCCGAGCTCAACCCTCCGCCTCCTGGGTGTCTCCACACTTCGATGAACTCCTGGATTTGATTTGTTGAAGGGTGTGGGAGACCCCTGATTCCGTGGAGCCGGTACCCAGACGTCCAAATAAGTTTCTTTCTGCTCCCCCGGGGAAAGAGTTCCTGAACAGAGGGTTTCCGGATGCCTTGGTGGTGGCGGCAGCCACTCAGCAGGAAGTTGCAGAGGCTTCTTCTTCCATCCATCCTCCTAACAAGGAGTCCAGGAGTATGGACCGGTACGGGAAGCGTACCCTGTCTTCAGTGACCTTTACATTGCGGTCGCTGAATTATCTTTGTCATTTTACTCGGCTCCAGAGAGATCTCCTTAAGAGCTAGGAGACACTCTGACGGGTAACATGCCTGAGGCAGTAGCGCAGAGCGAACAGGAGGGGAAGACCCTATCCTGCCATAGGGGCCTGTTTCTCTCTTCCTTCTAGGCCTTACCCCAAGGCTCAGAGAGGAGGGAAAATGTGGTTCAAGAAGTCACAGAGGTCTTTCCCTGCCGCTCAAAGTGAGTCCCCCTCCAGAGGCAGAGGAGGGGGAAATTATTCTGGAAGACGCCGTCCTAGAGGCAGAGGAGGCCCCCGCAACTCGGGAGACCGCGATTCCTTTTGCGGTTCTTCCTTTCAGCGTTCCTGAGGCGTTGCCCAACTGTACTGTTCCGGAGCCAGTCGGGGGCTGAATTTAATTGCATCCGGAAGCCTGGGAAATCACCACCCAGGATCGTTGGGTGCTTCGAATAGTTACCGGAGGTTACACCATCCCCTTTTTATCAACACCCCCTCCAGTCAAAAGAATCCTGGGTGTTCCACCCAGTCAATGGGATCAAGCAGCACTAGAAGTTTCAAAGCTGCTAGAAAAAGGAGTCATCCAACCAGTCCCCTCAGACCATATCTGATCAGGAACTTACTCAAGACTCTTTTTGGTGCCGAAAAGAACAGGGGACCTGAGGCCCATTCTGGATCTCAGCCGAGTACGTTCTAAAGTCCAGTTCCGAATGGTCACTCTTCAGTCCATTTTTCCCTTGCTGGAAAAAGAAGTATGGATGTGCTCCATCGATCTCAAGGATGCCTACTACCACATCAAGATGGACAAGGCATCCAGGACTCATTTACGCTTCTGGCTGGGAGCCAGTCACTTCCAGTTTTGTGTCCTGCACTTTGGTCTCACCACAGCCCCCAGGGTGTTTACCAAGTGTTTGGCAGTGGTGATGGCTCACCTGAGACGTCGGGGATTCCAGGTGTTTCCATATCTGGACGACTGGCTTCTCACCTCCCCCACCAAGCATGTTCTTATTCAAGCCAGGGAGGCTACCATTACACTTTGTCACCAGCTAGGAATTACCTTGAACTGGGAAAAGTCTGCCTTGTTGCCCTCACAGCGTGTCGTTTTTATAGGTGCCGAGCTAGACTCTATTCAAATGCAGGCCTTTCTGCCACAAGAGAATCTGAGTGTTGCAGTCTCAGATTCACGCATTGTTGCCCCCAGAGAGTTCAGGCCAGGTTAGTTCTCCAGCTCCTGGGATCCATGGCGGCCACCATCATGCTGGTGCCTCTAGCCAGGTTACACATGTGGATCCTACAGTGGCCCCTTTCAGCTCAATGGTCCTTTCAGAAACTTCCTCTTTCCTACTTGATATTTCTCACGGAACGGTGCAAACAGGACCTCTGCTGGTGGCTATGCTCCACCAATCTGGACAAAGGGAGGAGCTTGATTCCTATGTCTCCAGTGGCCACGGTGACCACGGACACCTCCCAGATGGCGTGGGGCGCATTATCTTGGCAGGATGGTCCAAGGTACGTGGCAAGATCAGGAGGTACACCTGCATATCAGTGTTCTGGAGATGAGAGCAGTGTTACTAGCGTTGCGGGCACTCCAAAGCTCTCTTCCACCGGGAACGATTGCAATTCACTCGGCAACATGTCCGTGGTGTGGTACCTGAACAAGCAGGGTAGAACCAAGCCTTACCCCCTCTGCAGAGAGGCCATGCGAGTGTGGCATTGGGCAGTGTCTTCCCAACGGTTTTTAGTGGCAACGCACATTCTGGGAAAGACCAACGTGATAGCGGACAGGCTGAGCAGAGCTATTCTGATTCCTTACGACTGGTCCCTGAATGACCGAGTGGCGGTTCAAATTTTCAACAGGTGGGGTCAGCCTTGCTGCGATCTCTTCGCCAGCACTCTCAATGCCAAGTGCAGCAAGTACTTCACACTGATCCCCCACGGGGGAGTCATCCAGGGAAGCTCTAGTCCACGATTGGCCCCCCAGTCTTATCTATGCTTTCCCTCCATTTCCTCTGTTACCAAGAGTGATTCAGAAAGCCATATCCTTGGGAAGCAGGATGATTCTAATTGCTCCACACTGGCCTCGACAAGTATGGTTCCCCTTTCTTCAGCAGTATGCAGTGGACGGCCCTTGGACTCTGGACCCAGACCTACTGATTCATATGTCAGGACAGCTCCACCCCTCCCTGGGAACTCTCAGGTTGACAGCCTGGCTGCTCCACTTCCATCACTAGTTAGACGAAATTCCTTTTCACCTGAGGTGGTACACATCTTGTCTTCATTTCATAAGTCTTCCACCAGAAGGATTTATTCCAGCAAGTGGAAGAGATTCTCCATTTGGGCTCAGGCCCAAGGTTTGGACCCATTCACAGTCCCAATTCTGTCGGTCTTAGACTTTTTAGCCATGCTTTTCCGACAGGGCTCCGCGCCTGCTACCATTAAGGTGCAGCCGGCTGCAATTTCCAACTTTCATATATCTTACGAGCCTTCTCTTATGGGCCATAAACTTTGTAAGGCCTTCTTGAAAGGTGCTTGGTTACTTCGCCCTCCGGTTTCAGAACCTGTCATGCCATGGGATCTAAACTTTGTGTTACAAGCCATCACTTCACCGCCCTTTGAACCGGCTGCCACCTGTGAATTAAAATTTCTATCTTGAAAGACGGCTTTCCTGATAGCCATTACATCGGCCAGAAGAGTATCAGAGATTCAAGCCTTGTCCATTAAGCCTCTGTATTTGACCTTCCATAAGGACAGAGTTTCCCTGAGACTTAACCCGTCCTTCCTTCCGAAGGTGTCATCCACTGTTAATCTGCATCTGTCTATCAAGTTACCAGTGTTCTTTCTGAACTTTTCCAGTAAAGCAGAGTTTAGGTTTCACCTGTTGGATGTGCACAGACAACTAAGATTCTACTTACACAGGACTAAGCATATTAGGAAGTCTGATCAACTGTTTGTGTCCTTCTCAGAAAACAGAACATGTTGTCCTATTTCCAAGAGCACAATTTCGAAATGCCTCAAAGATCATATTTCCTTTATCTATTCATCAGCAGGCAGAAATTTACCTTTTCCTGTTAAAGCTCATTCTACCAGGGCAGTGTCTAGATCAGTAGCATACCATGCTAGGCTTTCATTGGATTATATTTGTGCTGCGGCCACTTGGGCTTCTCCGCACACCTTTATTGCTCATTACAAGTTGGACGTGGCTTCTAGGGGCCGGGCTTCCTTTGGTTCCACGGTTCTCAGGAGTATTTTCCTATGAGCCTCCCAGGATAGAGGTGCTGGGGATGCTGTCCCGTGAGTAAAGAATGTAGGCGAGATAGGACCACATAACATCAGGTAGTTATGTACTCACCATAACGATCGATGTATGTGGTTCATCTCGCCTCACATTCTTGCGTACCCTCCCACCTGCCCCCCCTTCCTATAGGATTTGGAGGAAAATTGATTCTGAGAACCCTTCAATGTCAGTTGTTTTTTCTTTCCTTTCAGGCTGGAGCTCCCTCCCGTTTTGTGTGTGTGGGGTGTGATTGGGATGGCTGCAAACTAGATCTGGGGCTAGGGCGAGGTGCATCTTGGGATACCGGGTTAGCCCAGCCAATTAGAGACTTTGTGCTAGAAAATAAGTTGGCCGAGTCTGCTCCGAACCCGTGAGTAAAGAATGTGAGGCGAGATGGACCACATACATCGATCGTTATGGTGAGTACGCAACTACCTGTTTTGTATTTTTTGAAATTAAACTTGACATCAGTAACCATTTAACAGGGGGCATGGCTTTAAAATGTTTTAAAAATGTTTTTAGAGGGAAAGTTTAATTGGCTTAATTGATTAAACATATGGTAGTATTTAAGGTGGATGTAAAGTGTGCTACAACATTCTGAAGAAGTCATTGCTTTATTAACTGATGAAAGCGCTAAATAAAGAACATCATCCAGCTAAGAGTGTGACCTGTTCTTCTGATTTTACTTTGAGCATTTCGTGTTTTTTTGTTTAATACTAAATCTTATCAAAAATGTCTTCCTTGTCACACCTTCTTTATCTTCTCAGTTCTTTTTTCTGCTTCTTTAACTATCTGTGCATGCAACTTTTTTTCTCTCTTGAAATATCTTCCACTTCTACTTTTTGTCCATAATCTCTCTCCAGGATGCTGCTTTCTCACTCTCCAGATCAGTTTGATTAAGTATATCACTTAGATAAACACCCCCCAGCCCTCTTGATTGGAGGGTTGTAATAACACATCCAGCTTGTGATTCTTCCTCAAACAGCCTTTCCTGAAACAGAGGTTGTTCAGCTTTAACTCACTCGGCACTGCACTCCATTTCTTCATTCTTGAACCGCTGCTTATGCTCATCGACTTCTGCCATCATCCCATTTTGTGAAGGATCAGATTCCTTCACCTCCAAAACAACTTTTTCCCCAGAATCAGTTTTTTCACCAACCATCTCCTTCATATAATCACAATTTGACATGATCCTTCCTGCTTTTCTGAATCGCCTCCACACCAGGATCAGAAGCAGGAAGAGCCACCACAAACAAGATTCCCCTTGTGCAAAACAGTAAGGCCTTTTTATTGATGTATACATTAGATATTATTTACATATTTACATTATTTGCATCTATTTACAACTCTCCATACGTTATAAACTTCAATTTAAGCATTCCCTGCCCACTCTTTTATCCAAACCAAAACATTATTTTCTCTAAAATCTTTGTCAAAGTCCATTTTATATTATATTTTAATATTTTATATTGTATTTAATTGTATTGTATTTAATTGCATTTATTCTCTCGTTCCATGTAGTCCATGAAACAAAAAATATTATTCAGTCCATTTTCTTTACTTCTTCCTGTTTTCTTGCACCATAATAACCAAATTCTATTATGTCCATATTTATTTGCTCAAATTTTAACCAACTTTTCTTCCTATAATGTTTACATATATTTCCACAAATTAACTTTCACATTTCAAAAAACACATGCTCAGTAGTCTCAACCTCTCCACATTTATTACATATTCTATCTTGCTTTTTTTGTATGGTATATTTGCCTTAACTGGCAATTTTCTAACGGACAATCTCCATAAAAAATCATTACATTCTTTAAACTTTATAGTTATTATATCTCATCATTATGGCTTTTTTCTTGTCAATTTCTAACATTTTCCATGGATCAGTGCAATAAAATGCTTTCATAATACTCAAGTACCATTCCTTTCTACTTTTCTCACATATATTCTTTTTTTTCCAGAACACAATTTTGTTTTGATACTCTTTCATTTCTTCATTCACAGTGCTTTTACTTCATTTTTTAACTTCCATTACTTTCCACAGTTCTTTGTATTTATAACATAGTATAATTTCTATCAAGTTTTTATTTTCCTTCATAATTCCTTTTAATATCTTATATAAAATTAAAGATGCTGCATGTTCTATTGAATTTATCAAACTTAAGCCTCCTTGATCTTCTTTCATTTATAATATCCCTCTGATGAATGGATTCAGTCTAGAGCTCCATATAAAAGAAAATAGAATCCTCATTATTTCCTTTTCATATTTAATAGGAGTCATATAAATGTTAGCAACATAAGCAATTTTTCCTCTTACCATGGTGTTCAACAAGTGTGCTTTTTTCTATATGAAAATCTATATGGTTTCCAAAAATTAGTCATATCCCATTGCTGTTTATATTCATCCCTTCCAGATATTATTCCCAATATATCTATATATTTTTCATTGAACTCAATACCTCCCATCATATTTTCGAAACCAAATCCTTTACTTTTCCCTTTATTTATAAAAAATTATACTCTGCATTATTCAATGTTATAGGTCTCCAATTGTTTATCTCCTCTTTATTTCTTTATTAAATATGCATTTTATAACTCCTGTACACATCTCTTTTTCTTTAATTCCACTTTCTAACCATTGAACAATAACTTCCATAAAAATGATTTTTTGCCACTCTCTGATTTCTTTATATATACTATAATCTGTTCCATTCAGTCCTGTTACAGAATTCATGATAATATCTTTTAGAATTTCATTCAGTTCTTTCATATTTTTTTGTTCTAAATACCATTTAGCTTCATTATTTAAATCTTCACCTTTATAAATTTGTTCTATGTTTTCTTCTTGTTTGTCAAATAATTCCAGTACATATTCTTTAATTATTTCATATATTCCTTCTTGCTGTCTTATTTGCTTACCTTCCTTATTTTTTAATTCTCATTTTTTCTTCTATCATGTTACTCAAATATGTTGCTGCTCCCTTTTTTCCTTGTAAACAATATTTGTTTATATAGCAAGTTAATTTTAATTTGATTCATTTTATGTATTTCTCTCTCTTTATTTTTTTCTGTACTAAGTCTCTAAATATTTCTTGACTTAATGTCTTGTATCTGTCTTTCTTTTCCTATTTTCTTCCTTATACATTCTAAAAACACTTTTTTATATTTGTCTTTAAAATCAAGCCACCAAAGAGTCCAATTCTCATAAAATTATCTCACATTATTATGATTTTTCTACAGTTTCTTTTCTCTTCTAAATCTAAATCCTTTTTATTAATTCTCTTTATTCCTTTTCCTATTCTTATATATTCTTCATTTTCCTGTAGTTTTACCCATATAACCACATGATCTGAAAATCCAGCATACTTAATTCCTTTTTTATAACTTTTAAATTAAATTATTGGATATTAAGAAATAATCAGTTTCTGCCCTAATTTTATTCTTTTCGTATGTCCACTGGTTATTCTTCCATATACTTAATTTTCCACTTCTCATAATTTTTTTAACCATTTTAACATCACAATTGCTCGTATTTTTTCTTAAATTACAGTTGAAATCACTCACCACCACGTCCATATTTACACAAACATATTCAAGAATATTTTTAAGCATTCTTTCTCTTTCTTGCATATAAAGCTATAATTCTGTACACATTTTTTTCCATCTCAAGTCTATTACCGTAATTCGTCCTAGTTCCACTGTAGTTGCATCTAATATTTTAATGCTTTCTTGACGTGATATACATATGCCCACGCATGTTTCTTTTCCCATGTTCCAAACTACCACACTATTTAAAAGTTTTTCAGTTTGTGTTCTTTCTTCCTCCGTTAATAATCTGATGTCTTCAAAAACAATAATATATGCATGTACTGCAGCACACTATTATAATATGCCTATTCTACTCTTAAGATTTTCATACTGTTCACATTTTCAGAGCGATTGGTATAATAAAATGTTTACCTCTTTCCTTTCTTATTTTCTCTAAGCATTATATTTTTGAATTTTCTTTTCTTTCCTTTAACTCTTTTCCCTAGTTTAATTTTTTTATTTTACTGTGTGCTAATCAACTTCTTCCTCACTTGTCTCCTGTTTCCTTTTTCTTATTACTTTCTTTAACATCATATGTAAGCTTTATCAGTCACATTTTTGTACATTTTTCTTGTGTAACACATTTTTCTCTCTTTGTCCTGTATAACTTTATTTTCATTTTCTTGCACATTCATTACACATTCTAGCCATGAATGACCAGTATTGCCGCATTTTTTCACTTTAAATCACATTTCTTTGCATAATGCCCTGTTTTACCACATAAATAACATCTTTTTATCACATTCATTGATTTAAATGATATTTTTTCCACAAAAATAACAAGTCTTTGGTTGACTGCTGTATTTCACAAAACCCTTATTACCATGAGCATTAATAGTACTTGAGTACATGCATAACATTATTATTTTCTGTTTTCAGTATTATTCCACATTCCCATAGTCCTCTTTCCTCATATATCTTATAGTGTCCATTACTTCCTTACATATAGTTAAGTGTTCTTTTAGTCGTTTTGCTTCAACTTCAGTTCTAAACTGGATTATTTTTCTTTTTCTGTTTGTAAAAAGGTTGCACCACATATTCTGACCATGATGTCACTCCATGAAATTGCTGCTCCACTTTCTGGTTCACTTTGGTTTAATAATTTCTTCCAAATAATCATCTGGCAACCCCCCGATTAGAGGGTTGTAATTATGCATTTTTCAGAGGTAACCATCTGTCCTTCAGACAACCTCCTCTGAAAGTTTTCCTCTGAGTTCCTCTCAGTTACAGCTGCAGTCTCCTTTTCCTCCAATGTCATTGTTTTTTGTGCACCCACATCATCAGAAAAAATTCTGGTAGCAATTCTACCATTTCAACTACATTTTCAGCAGAAGCTGAAGCAGCCACATTTTCGCCCTGTTCCTCCTAGCTGCCTCTGCATCTAGACAGGAAACAGTAAGTCAGAATGTATAACACAAAGCCTTCCCCCTGACTACTGAAAGTAGGGGAAGTTCCCCAGTGCCCTGGCCAAATTTCACCTAATAGTATAAATACCACCTCTGATCTCCCCTGAAAAGAGACTGCTAGCCTAGTGGTTCTGATCTGGTCAACAAAGAATAAATAATTAATTGAATACATTTAATGAGCTTGCCTTTCTTTTCCTGTTGCTTCACTGTCATTTGCAAAAAAAAAAATAGAATGGCCATCATAGTGTTCTTCTCAAATTGGAATATGAAGGCCAGATGGAGCCACAGTATTTATTATTCTAAATATTTCATTTTTTTCCCAATTCATACAAACCTCTTTTTCCTCATGTGAGTATCTCATTCCCACTGTATTATATCATCAGATGACCCAGGATCTTAAATGCACAAAGGCAAATACAGCAAAGATTGTTTCTCAAAGCAACAACAGTCTTTTCTTTTAAGGAAAAGCTCTGGTCACTTATATTTGGTTCTCATAGATGGGTATCTGTTTAGTAAACAGACTGTAATGAAAAGAGCAATGCTTTAATGGACCACAGTGTGTTCTTGCATTTCAGGTTACAACAGTCCATATAAAGTTGCTTTCTCATTTCACCTGGAATTTTCTCTTGTCATTATTTGGAAATGATGCCCACCTAAGGTACCATCCATTGGATGAGACATTAAACTAATGTCTCATCTTCCCATATTGGTGTACCTTAGGTAGAGTTAAGTTGGTTAAAGATCCAAGCAACATTTATCAGAAAGAGTAGGGAATTTATGCAAGTTTTCACATAAAGAACATATCTGGCACTTAAATGATTAAAAAAAATAATTTATTTTAACAACACACACACACAGAACTAGAGCTTTAGCTAAACAGCCTTCCAAGAATCTAATACCATCAACTGCACGTCTAGTTTTGTAGCTGCAGGTAATTACATCTTTAATAACATGCACGGAGCTAGCACTCTTTATTTTAACAGCTCACAAAAAATTAAAATAAAGTAAAATTGTTTTACTAGAAAGGCTCACTAAACCCTGCTACACTTTGCTGTGAGGGAAAGGTTAGTTTGCTTTTTATTTGTTGTATTTTGTATTACTTTATTGCCATTTTCTATTTTGAATACTGTGACTTGTTTTCTTTACCTTGTGTTTTACTTGTATTCTGCTTTTAACTGCATATTAAAACTTGAAAAGAGACCACAGCTCTCTCTTGTGAGTCAGGCAGAAAGTTTTTCCCCACCCTCCCACCCAGTTACTGTTGTGTTCTTAAACACCACTGTCTTTCTAGTTTCCTGCCCCTTATGTTAATTTGACCATATATCTCATCCATCCCATTGTATTCCATAGTACCAGAATACAAAAGTGACCACCCCCTTTCAATCTGTTTTGCTGTTTTAAAAATAGTGACTCTCCACTAAAACTTAACTTTTTAGACAGGTAAAACTTAAGTTACCTACTTGCACGTCTAACTCCTCTAGTGTACACTGCAGTGTTTAGGATAAACCATTTTCTTCATCTTACCTTTAAGCATTCCTGTGACTAGCACTTGTTTTAAAACCTGCTGGAGAGCACTAGGAAGCCTTAAACTGATACAAGCACTCAGCTCTTTCCTTGTTAATAAGGAGAAATTAATCATAGGCACTAAACAGTATGAAAACCACAAGTGAGAAGCAAAAAAGATATCCAAAATGACACTTAGACAGCAAACAGGATCCCAGTTTATTCATAAACTTTAGCGCCTCGACTTGAACAGTCTTCAAGAAGTATAATTGCAAAGTACCTTGCTAAGCTAAGGAAAAACAGCTCTTGTATTTTACAAAAAAAAAGCACCAAACCAGGCATGTCCAAGGGTCAGCTTCCAGTGATTTCTCCTGTCCATCTGGTGAATCTGGGCATACTGGGGCAATGCAGCAATTGCCTCATGTACACAGACAACCCTTTCCTCCTACCACCCAACACTACAACCTGCGAGAGATGCACTTACATAGCCAAAGTGGAAGCAAAGCTCTCTCCACCCAAGATTGTGCTAGACAGTCAAGAGGAGAAGGTTAACACCCGCACTACACCTCAAGCAACATATAGCTCTTCTAAACCGACACCACCAACACCCTCACATAGCAACACTAAACCCTCATGCAGAACTGTTAACAGTAACCTGCCCAAGCAACAAGGACCTCCGAAGCTGAAATGCAGACAATCAGCAATCACAACCAAGCAACAAGGACCTCCGAAGCTGAAATGCAGACAATCAGCAATCACAACCAAAGTGTCATATAGCTCAGAACACCAGTGTACCACCCAACAGCAGCCCCCAAGGCAAGACAACGTACCCAGCACTTTAGTCATAGGTGGCTCTATAGTCAGGCACACTGATGTCCCACTCTCCAGGCTGAACAAGGAGAAAAGAGACATGGACGAGCTCTCAGTTCATGTGGCCCAGGCAGGTATGACCCTAGGCCTGAGTAGCATCCTGCCTTCAACCAGAATGTATCCCACAGTATAAGGACAAAATGACTGACTTCAACGATTGGCTAAACTTCTGGTGCCATTCAAAAGGGATCCAGTATCTGTCTGCCTGGGACGATATGATCGACAGACCACGATGCTTTGCCAGAGATGGTCTGCACCTGTTGCCATGGGATTCAGGTTACTAGCTAATGCTCTTTCACCCCTATAGTGTCTTTTTTAGGCAAAGTTGAAAGGACAAAGCCACCACCCTAACTGGTGCATGCATGCAAAATCTGAAGGTAATGCTACTCGGTGCTAGAAGTGTAAACCTCAAAATGCACTCTTTCGAGGCACTCCTAAAAATGGAGAACATCGATATCTGTGCAGTAACTGAGACCTGGTTCAAGACTTCAGAGAGCACCCCTGCAATACCAGGCTACAATTCTTACCACACTTTTCGACCACCAAACCAGGACCGAAACACTAAAGGTGGAGGAGTGTCCATATTCACCAAGGATATTCACACCACCAGGTTAGTTGCCCAACACAATGCATCTGAAATTCTCCAGGTGCAACTAACACTAGGTAAGACTGCAATCCAAATTGTAGCTTGCTACAGATCCCCCCCACCATGCCCCAAGATTCTCACTACGTCTTTCCAAACATACTGGAAAATATTAAGATACAACCAAACACCCTAATACTGGGTGATTTCAACTACCCTGCTGGAAAATATTAAGATACAACCAAACACCCTAATACTGGGTGATTTCAACTACCCTGCCATTAACTGGGAAAACTACTCATGTACCAACACCTTTGCCCAACAGTTCTTGGAATTCATAAATTCCTATGCTCTGGGTTAACTAATCCATAGTCCCACCAGGGGCTCCAATATCCTAGACCTGGTCATTACCAACATGGGAAATCGATGCTCCACACCTATAGTCACACCCTCATTGGTCAGGTCTGACCATAAGCTAATCACCCTTGATATCCACACCCCTCCCCCACCCACCCAGTAAGGAAACCTCCGTATAAAACTTCTCCAAAGCCAACTTCATGCTACTCAAGCCAGAAGTGACACCCATGCAGACGGGAACTGAAAATTCGACTGCTGAATCCTACACTAAGTTACTGAACGAGCACATCCACTCGTGCATGAGTCGTGCCATCCCAAATAGAACCAAAATGCTCTCCTCCAAAAAAAGAACGCCAAAATCTGGTGGTCCCCTGCCATAAACAAACTTTACAACAAAAGGAAGAAACTGTTGCAGAAAAGAGGAATATCCCAGGATGCAAGCAGAAAAGAGGAATATCCCAGGATGCAAAAAACTCCCTTACCAGCCTCAGTAAGAAGCTGAGATCCTTCATAAAATCATCTTAAGCTAATTAAGAAAATAAAATTGCCAAAGATTCCAAAGACAACCACAAGGCATTCTATAAGTATGTCAAGAATCTAAATGGCAATGCTCAGATCTGCTCTGAGCTACAACAGAATGGCACTAAATATACTGATCCCAAGGATATTGCCAATATCTTGGCAGATCAATTCAGTGCCAACTTCACCCCCCTCTAACCCCCTAAAGGGCCCATCTCAATACCGAAAGATTGTCAAATTCTGGTAATGGCCACACAGGTAAAAAATGCACTCTCCAAAGCTAAGAATACAGCATCCATGGGACCAGATGACATCCCGGGCTGTGTACTACATGAACTGCAAAATGAACTGACACCTCACTAAGTGTCCTATTTAATCATAGCCTCACCTCAGGTTTCATGCCTACTGAGAGGCGCACAGCTACAGTTATCCCACTCCACAAGGGGGAATCCACCTTGGATCCTGGGGACTAGCGTCCCATCAGTCTGACTAGCCTGATCTGCAAGGCCATGGAACGTATTATCATGGAACTTATAAACAAAGACAATGGCAAGCTTCAAACACTGAACCCCACCTAGTTTGGGTTCGTGAAGGGCCGATTTTGCTTCCTGAACCTGATCGACTTCTTCAAATCAGTCTTTAGAGCTGTGGTCAAGGGGTAAGGTGGTCCACACAGCCTATCTGGACCTCGCCAAGGCCTTCGACACCATCCTCCACTCTGGAATTATAGATAAACTTACTAAGCTGGGCATTAATCCCTACGTCACTCGATGGGTTGCCAACTGGCTTACTGACACAACCTACACTGAAGTAGCCGACTCCAAATCCAGCTCCAGACAAGTGGAGTACCCCAGGGTTCAGTCCTGGGACCGCTGTTGTTTGATATATACTTCTCTGAAGTACAGGCCAACACTAAGGGACTCTGGCTAACAAAGTTCGTAGATGACTGCAAACTGGGAGCCATTATTGAATCCCCAAATGATGTGGATATTCTACAAAAGGGCCTTATAGCAACAGATGCTTGGTGCCTGAGCCATGGGCTCAAGCTCAATGCCAAGAAATGTATAGTTATCCCCTTTGGGAAAAAACATGTACCCATGAATTAGCACATAGGTGGCAGTACGCTAAACACCGAAAGTGTGATGAGACTTGGGGACACAGGTGGACAGTGGTCTCACCTTCGATAACCACATCACCACAACAGTCAGGAAATCCTTCTGTGCGACACACCTCATCACTAAGAGCTTTTCATCCAGAAAATAGATCCTTATCCCACTGTACTCATCCCTCATTATACCCATTATAGAATACAACGCCCCGTTTGGTATGTACCTCTCAAGACGTCTGCAACAACTAGAAAGGCCGCAGAAATTCCTCACTAAAAGAATCACAGTCCTAAAGCAGATGCCCTATGCTGACCATCTAAAAAAAACTCCAGCTATACTCTGTCGCATATTGTCTACTCAGAGGTGATCTCTGCTCAACATACAAGGCCATGTCAAACCCAGAGTTGTTGGACATGCTACACTTAAAGAAATCCCAATCCCTCAGAGCAACATGCTCCAGGGATCTAAACCTTGTCATCACAATGAACAAAACATGCTGGGAGGGATAGGTTCCTGACTCAGAGACTCCCCAGACTCTGGAATAGACTGCCCATACATGTCAAGGAACCTTGACGATTGGATGGGAGATAGGAAATTCACCCTGGGGATCACGTCAGTTGCCCTGCTAAACAGGAGTCAAGGGAAGTAAATATTGTGGGAAGAAATAGCCAGGGAATTGTTATGGCTGGGCTTGTATAGGCCCTAGGGCCCATAGCCTAGTACCAACCTATGAACCTATAATCACTGAAGTGCCAAAAATGTTCTTTGTGTAATCTGTTGGTTTATAATTTGGTACTTGTAAAGTGAAATAGTGTGTTATAAAACTTAGTTTCTTCTTCGTGTATAAATTTATTGGAATTAAACTTGTAAATATAACTAAATAAAAATGTTTAACTGCATTTAAGTCCTCTAATAAATCGGATATTACTCCATTTATTAGTCTTTGTACCAAACATATTTTAATTCATTCCATATCTTTTGTTGATCTACTTTTATTATACAAGTACATATTTTCCTTAAACCCCTCATCAGAATACTGTCTAACTTATCCCCATCTTACTTGAGACTCTTTCAATGTAGCTGTAACAAGTACTATCTGTAGACTGTGTAATTCTATACTGTGAAATTTAGCAGGTGTCAAATTCCCCAAAAGATATTCAATTTTGTTGCATAATTAAAAAAAATATAGTATGGTGTTATTTCAGCATTATATCCTAAAACTAAATATTGTCTTCTACTCTTTAAATCTCACATTTCCTTGATCAGGCAGCTTTTTATGTAATACACCCACCAAATAACATTTCCTTACTGGATTTCTGAAATATGCATGTTTTAATTTCCCCACCATTACTACTGAGTATTAGTTCATATATTCCCTATTTACTCATTCAAACCCTTTTTTATGAGAGTGTTGAAATCCGCTTTACCTCTTTTAACATGTTGGCTGTACCTCTGGAGGTGGAGAACTTGTCAGTGCTTCATAGTGAGGTTCCTGCCTGCTAAAGTAGGAGTCAGGAAGAAAGACATCCCATGCATTGCTGGTGAGAGTTTATTTTTTGATGTTAGGGTAGATGTGTCCTAACTGTGTTGCGTAGTTTTATCCTGTAATAATTCCACATGCACCACCACATGACACATCATCTGCACTCCCCCAAGAAAGGAGAACTAGCAATGGCTACTCAGTCTTCCTTTCTCCACCTAGCTCCTCCAGAACCTGAGCTACTGTTCAGACACAGGTCATCTGGCTCACAGCTGTACAGGAATTGTAACGAAGATCATTTCTGAAGAGCACTTCTCAGATCATCAGGTAGTCTCCCAGCTTGTAATATAACCTTGCTTACTAATTGAATCATGTTGGTCTGTTCTTTTTCTGGCGGTTGGCTCTAATTTTCAGAATCAGATTTGTTCCAAATAAAACATACATGCATACATACAAATATTGCTCACACAAATGTCCAAGCAGTTTTTAAAAATTTCTAAAGTAGTACTTGCTTAAATGTTGTTTGGTAGTCTGTTCCATGTATCAGCTGCTCTCTGAGAACCAATTGGTACACTTCTCATTCCTATAAATCTTCTACATAGGTTGTCTGATGATTCTCTACTACTTTTGATAACCCCAAACATTACCAAAGGTAGTTGTCTCTGAATGCCCTATATACTTGAATAAGGTCTCCTCTGAAATATTTATACGAGGCACTTTACAAGTTCAGATGTTTTAGTCTTTCATAGTAACTTAAGTTTTCACATCCATGAATGCCGTTTGTATATTTCTGCTGTGCTGTACTCTTTCCAGTTTACTCATACTTGCTTTCTTATAAGGTTTCCATATTGTTATTCCATACTCACGTTGTGGGTCTAATGTAACTAACAAACAATGACTTCATCATTTCTGATTGCCTTGACTTTATATGTCTTTTATACAACCTGTAGTTGTATAACTATCATTAACCGAATGGTTGTATGATTAGAAAAATTCAACGATGGATCAACCCATTTAGCCAGGTCCTTAAATGAATCTACAGTTTCAGTCACTGTGTGCTATTATAAATATTCACCTTTCAGTTTTTCGTCCAAATCTTGTATGGTTAGTTTTTGATGTCCTTATCTGCAAAATGGTCACTTTACTCAAGGTCTTTTGCAGACATGCCCTGTCTGTACCACATGTAATCAGTTTACCAATTTTCAAGTCATTTGATGTCCTTATCTGCAAAATGGTCAGTTTACTCAAGATCTTTTGCAGATATGCCCTGTCTGCACCACATGTAATCAGTTTACCAATTTTCAAGTCATCTGCATAAAGACTGTAGAACATCTCGGATGAAAAATATAGATGTGAAAGATATAATCTAAACATGCATGGGCCTAGGACATAACCCTGTGGGATACGCTGACTGTAACCAAGAATTTCACCTGTCTAGTTGCTGTATAATATTTGCAGTGCTCTATCTGCAAGTCATGCAGCTGTCTTTTTTGTCTTTTTTATCAAGAGTACATCAGTACCTAGTTCTAATTTATTTATTGGGGTTTTGTGTGTGACCCTGTCAAATACCGAAGGTAAATCTATACAAGTTGCATCACAGCAAAACTTTTCATTCATAGCTGTTGCTATGTTGTTATAGAACATCATGATACAGGTGGTAATGAATCTAAATTCAACACATGCATGCTGATATATTGTTTTAAGGCCCAACCTTTCCAGTTCTGATAATAGTATATCCAATATTACCTTCTCCATTATTTTTCCACAACGTGAAAGTAGCCTTAAGGGTCTATATGACTCTGGGGTTTGTCCTACTCCCATTTCCCTGTACAAGTCTAATAAGTGCACGTCTCCAATCTTGAGGAATCTCCCCATATTTATATGACCTTGTAAATAATAGATAAGAATGGTACTGTATTCTCAGGTCATTATTACTTTTTCCGTCTCCTTACTGTGCTTTGCTTGGATCCAGTTTTCCTAGTTATTTTTCAGTATAATCTATTTTGGTTTCAGTATCTGAGGTTACCAGGATGTCATCGTCCCCCTTCATACCTCTCAGCTGTAACATATTTTCACAGAATATCCAGATTTTTGCCTTATATTTTCAGTCTGTTCCTCATAAAATTTGTGATTTTCAGGCAAATCTCTGGGATGATCTGTGGACTGAAGTCATTAAATCATGATATACATTTCTGTTTCAGTCTTCGTATCCTTCAGTAAGATGCATGTTAAGACAAATTCTGTTCTAACAACTTTCTAAGTTTGTAAAGCAATATTTAAAATCTGTCCATATTTTTGCCCCCCCCCCTTTCTGTGAGGCGTTGTCCAGAATTTTTGTTCTAAGAAGTTGAGAGGTATGCCCTCCTTTGTGGAGCCAAACCACTTTGCTTGAGTTTTTGTAAATATATCTGTAATCTGTTGTGCCCAAGAATTAAAATCTACACACAGTGTATTAATGTGTATGTTTTTACTTCTTCCACATCTTGTGTATCTATAAAATGTTTTCCTATTATACTCAATATCTTTATATATATTTTTCTTCAAATTTTTTGACCTTATCTCACATTATACTTAATTCATCTGTCCAGCTTATTTCAGTTTTCAAAGTTATAGTTTGACATCTCTTCCATTTCTTATATTTTTTCTCTGTCATATTACTCTGGTATCTTTTTCTTACAGAAATATATCCTCCTGATGTTTGCTTGCCTAGATCATGATGTTAAACTTTTTTGGGGGGATTTTTTGCATTCAAACAGTTTCTGTTTCAAAACTTTCCACACTCCTATGCAATTTTTCTAATGACTGCATCACTCCAATTAGTTTTACATAATGACTGATGTTATGTGGTCCTATCTCGCCTACATTCTTTACTCATGGGTTCGGAGCCGAGAATTGGCTCCGACTCGGCCAACTTATTTTCTAGCACGAAGTCTCTAATTGGCTGGGCTAACCCGGTATCCCAAGATGCACCTCACCCTAGCCCCAGATCTCGTTTGCTGCTCGTAGAGTTAGGATGTGGTCTCACTTGGCTGTGGCTAAGTACCCTTTCTATACTTTCATAAGTATTTAGCAGTCTGTTTCTAGTAAAAAGCTATTTTAATAGCTAGTTTTCATTGTGAGTGTACTGTGTGAGCAAGTTGTGTTTTTTTTTTTTTTTTGTGGTATCCCTCTTTTGGCGGGCTAGGCCCATTTAAATCAGAGGACCTAGTCCTCTCCAGTGTGTTTTTTGTGTAAAATTGTGTTTTTGTTGGTCGGTAGTTAGATTCCTTGCTGCACCAAAGAAACGTTTAAATTAGAGTTTCTTTGGTTGTTCTTGGTTTGGTTTTCCCGCCTTCCTCTCGTGTCTGTCGTTGTCGGTTGAGTGGGTGCTGTGTACTATTATGTCTAAAGAGCAGATAGAGCATAAACCCTCTGGGTTTAAGAAATGCTTTAAATTTGGCTACAAGATGTCCATCACAGATGGGCATTCTATCTGTGTTTATTGTCTTGGTGCTATTCACCTGCAAGAATCCTGCAGTTTTTGCCACGCTTTTAGCCCGTGGGTACTGCAAGAAATAAAGAAAAAAATAAGTTGATTTTGAAGGGCCTGGTTAAACCTTCTTTTGAGGAGTCCTTAGACTCTTCTTCTAGTACTAAGTCTAAGACTTCCAAGGCCAAGAAAAGATCTCCGGCTCCATCTGTCTCTTCGGAGCCCCCGGAGAAAGTTTTGAAAGTGGATACTGCCTCCTCGGCTCCATTGTCCTCAGGGCCGCAGGAGGTATCCATTGTACTGGAGTCGACCTCAGCCCCAATATTATTGGAACCTATTCGGAGCCGGTCACCCAGTGTTAGGCCTGAGTCTCCAGGTAGGAGATCCCGATCTCCCTCTATTTCCTCCAAATCATCTAGGCTGTCTGACTTGGATGAGGATAGGGTGGTCCAAAGGCTCCTGCAGTCACCGGTGTTAGCAAAATTGTTCTCGGCTCCGGAGCCAGTCCCTATTCTTGTACCGATGATTCCTCCTCCGAGCACCCCTGTGTCATCGGAGCTGGAGTGCTTCGTGTCGAGTGATGGTCTCGTGTCGGCTCTGATACCCCTTGCGAGTTTATCGGAGCCGACGTCTGCTCCAATCATGTTGGTTCCGTCCTCTGGTTTCGGTACTCTGGTTTCCTCACTCGGACCCAAGGGGGATGCCTCGGGACTCTTGTCGGTTCCAAGTCTCCCTCTCGGTGCTTCGGCTCGGGGACCCCCTACTCTGGTTGTGGTCCCGGAGACGGGTCGGTCCTTGGATTCAGGGGGACCTGTCTTCGAGGCCATGAGGAGTGCACTGGCCAGATCATCAGTTACATCACCCGGATCGGTCACTCCCTCCCCCTACACCCCGGCTAGAGCCTCTGACACACCCCTGTCCATGGATGGCGGAGCCCGAAGGTCTGAGGATACCCGCATGAGCAGTCCCCAACTTTCTGAGGGCCCATCAAGGTCAGTGCCTGAGGAGCCCCCTAGAAAGAAGTTGTGCAAGAGAAAGCACATAGACTCCCAGGACGAGTCCCTCACTTCCGATACCAATCTCGAGGAGTCTGAGGGTCCCCTAAGTCGTCCTCCGATGATGGTCTCTTTCTCTGACATACTGGAGATTTTGAGGCAGAGAGGCGACTGGCCTTCCAAGACCCCCTCTGAGGAGGAGTTTGTATTCCTCAAGGCCTTTGGAGCTCAACCCTCCACCTCCTGGGTGTCTCCATCCTTCGATGAACTCCTGGATTTGATTTGTCGAAGGGTGTGGGAGACCCCTGATTCCGTGGAGCCGGTGCCCAGACATCCAAATAAGTTTCTTTCTGCTCCCCCAGGGAAAGAGTTCCTGACCAAAGGGGTCTCCGTAGATGCCTTGGTGGTGGCGGCAGCCACTCAGCAGGAAGTTGCAGAGGCGTCTTCTTCCGTCCATCCTCCTAACAAGGAGTCCAGGAGTATGGACCGGTACGGGAAGCGTACCCTGTCTTCAGCGACCTTTACATTGCGGTCGCAGAATTATCTTTGTCATTTTATTCGGCTCCATAGAGAAGGAGACTCTCTGATGGGTAACATGCCTGAGGCAGTAGCGCAGACTGTTAACGCCCAGTTGTCTACCCTTGGTTCCATTGTCAACTCGTCCATGAGGCTCATATCCTATGCAGCTGAAGGGGCGAGTAGGGCAACTAGCTCAGGTGTAGCACTCAGAAGGCAAGCCTGAATGCACCTGTCATTTCGCGGAGGCCTTTAAGTCTTCCTTCACTGACGCCCCCTTTGATGGGTCCTCACTCTTCGGGACCAAAGTGAAAGACACTCTCACCAGATGCAAACAGGAGGGGAAGACCCTATCTGCCATAGGGCCCTGTTTCTCTCTTCCTTCTAGGCCTTACCCCAAGGCTCAGAGAGGAGGGAAAATGTGGTTCAAGAAGTCACAGAGGTCTTTCCCTGCCGCTCAGGGGGAGTCCCCCTCCAGAGGCAGAGGAGGGGGAAATTATTCTGGAAGACTCCATCCTAGAAGCAGAGGAGGCCCCCCGCAACTCGGGAGACCGCAATTCCTTTTGCGGGTCTTCCGTTCAGCATTCCTGAGGCATTGCCCGACTGTGCTGTTCCGAAGCCAGTCAGGGGCCAAATTTTGTTGCATCCGGAAGCCTGGGAAAGCATCACCCAGGATCGTTGGGTGCTCCAAATAGTTACCAGAGGTTACACCATCCCCTTTTTATCAACGCCCCCCCCCAGTCAAAAGAATCCCGGACGTTCCACCCAGTCAGTGGGGTCAAGCAGCACTAGAAGTTTCAAAGCTGCTAGAAAAAGGAGTCATCCAACCAGTCCCCTCAGACCATATCGCATCAGGAACTTGCTCAAGACTCTTTTTGGTGCCGAAAAGAACAGGGGACCTGAGGCCAATTCTGGATCTCTGACGATTGAATCACTACGTTCTAAATTCCAAGTTCCGAATGGTCACTCTTCAGTCCAGTTTTCCCTTGCTGGAAAAAGGAGTATGGATGTGCTCCATCGATCTCAAGGATGCCTACTACCACATCAAGATGGACAAGGCATCCAGGACTCATTTACGCTTCCGGCTGGGAAGACAGTCACTTCCAGTTTTGTGCCCTGGCCTTTGGTCTCACCACAGCCCCCAGGGTGTTTACCAAGTGTTTGGCAGTGGTGACGGCTCACCTGAGACATCGGGGAATCCAGGTGTTTCCATATCTGGACGACTGGCTTCTCACCACCCCCACCAGGCATCTCCTTATTCAAGCCAGTGAGGCTACCATTACACTTTGTCGCCAACTAGGAATTACCTTGAACTGGGAAAAGTCTGCCTTGCTGCCCTCACAGCGTGTTGTTTTTATAGGCGCCGAGCTAGACTGTATTCAAATGCGGGCCTTTCTGCCACAAGAGAGAATAAGAGTGCTGCAGTCTCAGATTCACGCATTGTTGCCCCTCAAGAGAGTTCAGACCAGGTTAGTTCTCCAGCTCCTGGGATCCATGGCAGCCACCATCATGCTGGTGCCTCTAGCCAGGTTACACATGCAGATCCTACAGTGGCTCCTTTCGGCCCAGTGGTCCTTTCAGAAACTTCCTCTTTCCCACTTGATACTTCTCACGGAACGGTGCAAACAGGACCTCCGCTGGTGGCTATGCTCCACCAATCTGGACAAAGGGAGGAGCTTGATTCCTATGTCTCCAGTGGCCACGGTGACCACAGACACCTTCCAGATGGGGTGGGGGGGCATTATCTTGGCAGGATGGTCCAAGGCACGTGGCAAGATCACGAGGTACACCTGCACATCAGTGTTCTAGAGATGAGAGCGGTGTTACTAGCGTTGCTGGCACTCCAAAGCTCTCTTCCATGGGGAACGATTGCAATTCACTCGGACAACATGTCCGTGGTGTGGTACCTGAACAAGCAGGGGGAAACCAAGTCTTATCCCCTCTGCAGAGAGGCCATGCGAGTGTGGCATTGGGCAGTGTCTTCCCAATGGTTTTTAGTGGCAATGCACATTCCGGGAAAGACCAACATGATAGCAGACAGGCTGAGCAGAGCTATTCTGATGCCTTACAAGTGGTCCCTAAATGACCGAGTGGTGGTTCAAATTTTCAACAGGTGGGGTCAGCCTTGCTGCGATCTCTTCGCCAGCCCTCTCAATGCCAAATGCAGCAAGTACTTCACACTGATCCACCCACAGGGGGAGTCACCCAGGGACGCTCTAGTCCACGATTGGCCCCCCCAGTCTGATCTATGCTTTCCCCTCCGTTTCCTCTGTTACCAAGAGTGATTCAGAAAGCCATATCCTTGGGAAGAAGGATGAGTCTAATTGCTCCACACTGGCCTCGACAAGTATGGTTCCCCTTTCTTCAGCAGTGGACGGCCCTTGGACTCTGGACCCAGTGTCAGACCTACTGATTCATATGTCAGGACAGCTCCACCCCTCCCTGCGAACCCTCAGGTTGACAGCCTGGCTGCTCCACTTCCATTACTAGTTAGATGACATTCCTTTTCACCTGAGGTGGTACACATCTTGTCTTCATCTCATAAGTCTTCCACCAGAAGGATTTATTCCAGCAAGTGGAAGAGATTCTCCATTTGGGCTCAGGCCCAAGGTTTGGACCCCCTCACAGCCCCAATTCCGTCGGTCTTAGACTTTTTAGCCATGCTTTTCCGACAGGGCTCCGCGCCTGCTACCATTAAGGTGCAGCTGGCTGCAATTTCCAACTTTCATACATCTTACGAGCTTTCTCTTATGGGCCATAAACTTTGTAAGGCCTTCTTGAAAGGTGCTTGGTTACTTCGCCCTCTGGTTTCAGAACCTGTCTTGCCATGGGATCGAAACTTTGTGTTACAAGCCATCACTTCACCGCCCTTTGAACTGGCTGCCACCTGTGAATTAAAATTTCTATCTTGGAAGACGGCTTTCCTAATAGCCATTACATCGGCCAGAAAAGTATCAGAGATTCAAGCCTTGTCCATTAAGCCTCTGTATTTGACCTTCCATAAGGACAGAGTTTCCCTGAGACTTAACCAGTCCTTCCTTCCGAAGATGTCATCCACCATTAATCTGCATCAGTCTATCGAGTTACCAATGTTCTTTCCGAACTTTTCCAATATAGCAGAATTTAGGTTTCACCAGTTGGATGTGCACAGACAACTAAGATTCTACTTGCACAGGACTAAGCATATTAGGAAGTCTAATCAACTGTTTGTGTCCTTCTCAGAAAACAGAACAGGTTGTCCTATTTCCAAGAGCACAATTTCTAAATGGATCAAAGATTGTATTTCCTTTATCTATTCGTCAGCAGGCAGAAATTTACCTTTTCCCGTTAAAGCTCATTCTACCAGGGCAGTGTCTACATCAATAGCATACCATGCTAGGCTTTCATTGGATGATATTTGTGCTGCGGCCACTTGGGCTTCTCCGCACACCTTTATTACTCATTACAAGTTGGACGTGGCTTCTAGGGGCTGGGCTTCCTTTGGTTCCACGGTTCTCAGGAGTATTTTCCTATGAGCCGCCCAGGATAGAGTTGCTGGGGACGCTGTCCCGTGAGTAAAGAATGTAGGCGAGATAGGACCACATAACATCAGGTAGTTATGTACTCACCATAACGATTGATGTATGTGGTCCATCTTGCCTCACATTCTTACGTACCCTCCCACCTGCCCCCTTCCTATAGGATTTGGAGGAAAATTGGTTCTGAGAACCCTTCAATGTCGGTTGTTTTTTCTTTCCTTCCAGGCTGGAGCTCCCTCCAGTGGCAGTTGTGTGTGTGGGGTGTGATTGGGATGGCTGCAAACTAGATCTGGGGCTAGGGCGAGGTGCATCTTGGGATACCGGGTTAGCCCAGCCAATTAGAGACTTTGTGCTAGAAAATAAATTGGCCGAGTTGGAGGCGATTCTCAGCTCCGAACCCGTGAGTAAAGAATGTGAGGCGAGATGGACCACATACATCGATCGTTATGGTGAGTACATAACTACCTGTTTTGCTACCATATAATACATTGGTGGTTTCGATTTTAGTCTGGCAGAGTTGTCTAGCAACAAATTAACCTTTATAACCCCATTATCACTGCACATCAACTGTTGTAAAACTTGGCATGCAATAACAGCAATTTCTTTAGGAACCGAAGCAATGTCTAGTATATTCCATTCACTGGTACTTTTTTTTTTTTTTTTCAGTCTGAAGCAATTGTTGTTCCTGAACATATTACTAATGTTGCTGAATCAGTATTATTCCAGTCTGTTACTGGTAAATTTAAGTCCTCAGCCACTATTATTCTTCCCTCCTGTGTTTCATGCCAGAAATGTATGAATTCTTCTAGGTCATCAGAACTTGACTTTGGTGGTTTATACACCAATTTTTATATGTTCAGGGTTGTTTTTATTGTCACAGTCAATAGTATCGGTATTGTCATTAAACATGTAATAGTCACAGGTCTCATAACTGTCTTTAATCCTTATCATAACACCTCTACCTAATTTTTTGTTACAATGTCTGTTAGAGTAAAAATATTTATACCCTGACAGAACTGTTTTCCAGTCATTATTTAACCATGCTTTACAAACAATAATAGCATCAATCTTGTGGAAGCGTTACCAAATTTTTCAGTAAAATAAAATATATATATATATATATATATATATATATATATATATATATATATATATTTATTTATATAAAATTACTAATGCTCCTAGCGTTAACCACCATCAGAAATGAATCAAATATTGCTATCTGTGAAAGGCTAAATTTTTGGCCTGGCAAAAATCCTACCTTATGTTTGTCAAATTTTGCAAATTACCTGCTGCAAAAATTCTTTTCCCTGATCGTGACAAGTGCACGTCATCCTGTCTGAACTTGTGTGCCCAAAATTAGGCTTAGATGTTATACACATTTCTATTTTTTTTTAAATGTGACATTTTTTCATGTCGGTATTTACCCCAAAAATGTTTTCATTCATGGTGACTTGACTCTTCTTTTCCCACTAACGGTCAGAGATTCCTTCTGGATGAGATGACTTGTTCCGACATGAATAAAAACAGAAACATACTTCCTTACATTAAGGCATTCTAAGGCCTGTCTTCCATCCTCTGTTTTTGCTCCTGGCAAGCATAACAGTATTCAGTGTTCATTATATTATCTGCAAGCATCAGCTCCTCTAATAATTGAGTCTCCAATTGCAAGACTGTCTTTTCTGATCAGATCTGAAGAATCTTTGACTTCTAATGCAGTAATATCTGCTCTATCAATTGTTATAAAGGAATTATCTTCATCACCATTAGTCTTACTAATCCCATTGTTTTCGTTGTGTATTACATTTGCAAGCATACAAACGCATCCAGCTGGCTTTGTACATCCATAGTTTGAGCCATGTTGTCAACGTCCTTCTTTCTCTTGTTTTTTCCTACAGTAATGTTCTTCACTCCTTCCACATTCAGTTTTGATTCCTTCCTTTTCACCTGTCCGTTGCCTGTTTTTTTCTACCATCAATTTTGAAAAAAATGCCTTTTTCTGTAGTCTGAAGGTTTTCTGATAGGTTACAGGGAATAACATTTTTCTGTATGTCACATAGCAAAGCAGTGTCCTTTTTAGTATTTATTATTTATTTATTTTACATTTGTTGACAGGGATACTCTGACTGGATACATGTCCATTTTCAGCAGAGGCCCGGGGAGAAAAGCTCCAAGATAATAATACACATTGAACATTTAGTAAATGCTAGTTTCAAGCAAATTACAGTCATAAGCAATACCAGCATTTAGCACATATAGTACTTATTATAAAACACTTAACAAAACATAACATTATTTTCAAAGTTAAACATACATAACATTACATTCAGGTTTAAGACTCACTGAGCAGCAGTTAGTTGACCCTTCCTGAAATGGAGTGGTAGAAAAAAGTTAGAAGTAGTTGAAGGTAAGGCACCTAAGAAATAGAGAGGTCACTAGTCGGGTTAGTGCAAGGACATAACCAATGAGTTTTGAAGTATTTCTTGAGTTTGTTTTTGAATTGAGTTAGTGAGGGTTCTAGGGTCAAGTCATCTGGGAGTCTGTTCCATATTTTTCCAGCAGAGTTGGCAAACAGAGAGTCCCCAGCTGAATAGTTGGATTTGTATGTTTGAACTCGGAGTCTAGTGGATGATCGCAGTGGCTGGGTGCTGGAGTAGGGGCTGATAATATTTTTTAGTGCAGGTATATTTTCTGGTTGGTAAAGGACTTTGTGCCACTATTAGCTGGTTGAACTGCAGTAGGCTTGGCAGTTCAAGCCATTCTAGGCGATTAAGGTTGTGACAGTGGTGTGTCCAGTAGGCTGTGCCAGTAGCAAATCTGGCAATGTGGTTATAGCAGGATGATAGTTTATTAAGATCTATTTTGTTTAGAATAGAGGTGAGGCATAGAGAAGAGTTGATAGCAGATGGGAACGGGCAATTGCAGTTCTAGCAAGTGGGGTAAGGAAAGGTTTGATTCTGCAAAGAGAGCCAAGTTTTTTATTAATGGTTTTGATAGTTTGATTGATATGCGCATCAAACTTCAGGTTGTTATCAACTATGACACCCAGTAGTTTAGTTTGGGCTTCTGGGGAGATGATAGTGCCATTGTTAGCAGTTATGTTGAAGGTTGGCAGGGGGGTCCTGCATGAGTGGGAGAAGAGGTGCAACTTAGTTTTGTTGGGGTGTAGGATTAGATGTTGATTGGAGAGCCATTTTTCCACTGTATTGAAGGTAATTTGGGTTAATGTGAATAAAGTAGCTGGTGAGGTGTCGGAACAAATCAGGGTGGAGTCATCCGCATATTGAATGCAGGTAGCATTTGGGATGAGTGGATGAAGGTCGTTGATAAAGATGGAGAAAAGAAGGGATCCTAGTATCGAGCCCTGTGGGACTCCTAAGGTGATGGGTAGGCGAGATGATAGCTTGTCCTGCCATACATAGGACTGCCTGTTGCCTGCCCTGCAGGTAGGATTGAAACCATTGGAGTGCATGGTTGTTTAAGGAGAAGGCCTTCAAGATATTTATAAGCATTTTGTGGTCAACCATGTCAAAAGCCTTAGATAGATCTAGAAAGAGTGCTGAGGATAGTTTATTATTGCGGTTGTGGTTAATGACATTCCAGAAAGAGAGGTGGGCAGAAGTAGTACTGCGGTGTGGCTTAAAGCCATGCTGAAAGCTGGACAACAGCTGTTCTGTGTGAGGTAGTGCATGAGCTATATGTGTACCCACTTCTCCATAATTTTAGCTAGAGACAGAGTAGCTATGGGTATAAAGTTTGACAGTTCAGTGGAACTACCTCCTTTATGGAGAGGTATGACATGGGAGATTTTCCATATAGTGGGTACAGTAGCTTCAGATATAGCTCTGTTGATCAAGATAGAGATGGGGTGGGCTATGGTGTCAGCAGCCTCTTGCAGATAATCTGCTGGGAGGAGGTCGGCAGCCAGGGTGGTGGGTCTTAGTTTCTTAAGTAGGGCATGAATAAGTTGAGTAGGAACAGGTTGGAAGGTAAAGTATGTTTGGGTACTGTGTATGGCTACAGAATTAGAGCCATTGGGAGAGAGTTGACTGACTAGAGAATGGATAGTCTCTGTGAAGAAGCTGTTAAAGTTATTAGCAATGTCTACTGTGGAATTTTGTTGGGAAGTTGAGGGGGGGGGTGGAGTGGCGGTTTGGCCTGGGTGGAGTAGTTTGTTTATTCCTGCCCAGAACTTTTGAGGTTTATTTTGGTGTTTTTGCAGTACATGGTAGTAGTGGTTCTTTTTGTCTAAGATTATGGATTTTTTGGTGTCATTCCTTAGCTGTCTGAATCTTAGTTGATCAAGTGGGGTTTTTGTTTTTCGGTAGGTGGCCTATGCTTTGTTTCTGAGTGAAATTTTGGTTTTGGTATCTTTAGAAAGCCATGGTGCAATATTAACTTTGGTTCTAATAGAGCGACAGGAAGCATGGGAGTTAGGAATAGCAAGGAATTTGGTGTTAAAGTATGCTACTGCTTCATCTAGGGGGAGACTTTTTAGTACTGACCAGTTGGATGCCTTAAGTTCATTTTGAGACTTGGTGAGAATAAAATTCTTGTTATTTCTTAATGTTCTATAGGTGGGTTGGTAGTAGCAGTCTACATTGAGCTTGATTACATAGGTGAGACAGTGGTCACTTAGATCACCAGGCAAAGTGCCTGATTTATAAGATTGAAGATGGGTATTGACAAGTATCCAGTCTAGGGTACTTTCCTTGTTATTGGGTTTTCCTGTCCTGGTGGGGGAGGTTATGATTTGAGTTTATCCATAGAGGTTTATGTGGTTTGTGGGAGTTTCACAAGAGCAAGTGTTCCAGTCGGTGTTGAAATCCCCAAGAACAATTGTTTCTTGGTGGTGGTTATTGGATAACCAATATAAGAAGTCTTCTAAGGTTTCTGTGTTCCTCCCTGGGGGAATGTAGACACAGACGGTGTTTACATTTTTGTTTTTGTTAATTTGTAGTTTTGAGATAAGAATTTCAGCAGTATTGAACTGGGGTGGTTATTGGGTGTCTTATGCTGACAGATAGGGTAGACTTGTAAAGTATGGCTACCCCACCACCCTTTCAGACGGTACGGTCTAGTCGAAACAGACTATACCCTGGTGGCAGAATCTTATGGTCCTTGGTGGCAGGCTTCAGCCATGTTTCTGTTAGGCATAATATATCTGGGGAATGAACAGCTAAGAGGGCATGTAGGTGCTGAGTTTTGTTATTTATGCTCCTAATGTTTAGATGGCAGGCCAGCAGTGAAGTAGGAGGTCTATTTGTTGGAGCTATGGTGGTAGGGGATATAGTAGGGGGATTAGGGCCAACAGGTGGGGATGGACCAGGGTTTGGGTGGATGTCGCCATCCTTCGTGAGGTTGTAGTGTATCCTGAGTATGAGTTTTAATATTTTGAATAAAGTTTTGTAATAGTATCTAGTTTTATGACTAATGTAACTAGGTCTAGTAAGATGGTAGTATTTAGGGGTTAAGGAGGTAAGCATGAGAGGAGTGAGTAAGGGTGCATTATTATCTGTTGTAGATGGGATGGATGTTTGGAAGTTAGGGTAGTGGAAAACTGGGTGATCCTGATATTCATAGGTGGTTTGGAGATATGGGATGAGTAAAAGGGGTAGGCAAAAGGAATAGTAGAGTTGGAGGACTGGTGGTATCAGGTTGAGAGTGATGATTTTGAGTGACAGGTTGTTACTGATTGGTTTAAAAAAGTGGGATGTGGTCTAGTACCAATAAATGTAGCAGCACCAGGAGTGGGAGGGATTTGGGGGCAGGGTGGGGTGCGAAGCAAGGGCAAGTGGAGCAGGGATGAACCGATGCCTGTACTAAGTTGTAGCAGTTTAACCTGTATGAGGAAAGAGGTGGGTGGAGGGAAAGAGAAGGCAGTAGGAGTGGTTACAGGAATACCTTGATTGACTACACCACACCAGAGGTAAGTTGAATGTAGGGGCCTAAAATCTACACTCAGCACTGTAATGTTACTTGCAACTCAGCACTTTAATTTTACTTATGTTTAGCAGGTAAGACAGACCAACAGTATACAATTTTGAGGATTATTACAAGGGTTACTTGTTCAAATGTCAGACAAGTAAGTAAAACTTTCAACAGGAATCTATGTCTTGAGTGTTAGAAAGCCAGAAAGGTATAAATTATACCTGTAAAAATTAGGGTCGGAGAGACAAATGTAAGCGTCAGTGTACTTTAGTTACAGGGGAAGGAGGCAAACACTCAAATAGAAAAGAGCCCTATGGCCGACCAAAATGGTGACTTGCTTAATTACACAGCACTATAAGAGAAAACTTAAGAAATGCTTTTTGTGTGTGTAACCTACTCTGAAAAGTATATATTCTCTTTGCTTTATAGACACATCAATTTCTTTTTCTTCCTTGTTAAGGAAATATGCATTCAAACAAACTCTTTGAACTTCCACAACCTATTTTTGTCTTAGTTCTTTCCCAGATGTCAATATATTTAGATGTTAAGAATTGAGTTGAGTATTGAGAATTACTGTGCAACCCAGTCAAAGCATAATATAAATTTAACTATGATTTAAAAAAAGTTTGTCAGACACGTGTCTCCTACATCCACTTTGGTGTACAATAATCCCCTTCTTGATTTGATTCAAATGAAATTCTTGTATTAAGCCCCCCTCAAAAAATGCCAAGTAACTTACTGATTTTTCTGGAAGACTTTGCATATCTCTTAAATAACTAGTAATTGTGAACAAAGAGACTTAATCAAGTAAGCTTTTAAATTAAATATTTTCCAGTTGTTAGTAACCTCTCACTTTTTTATTTGAGTTGCCATTCCTTCTGATCTCCTTTGCCCCAGACATCACTCCCAGTACTTTTATTCCCTTTCACTCTCCATCACTGGTATCAATGGATAAAGCTGTGACTAAGGCCCAGGTTACCCATGTTTGACTAGTGGCTTGGATGCCTGTTGGAGCCTGCGAGAAGAGTGAGATATGGCATTGCTGGTTTGCCACCTTTTGGGGTGTAGGGGTGCATGTCAGGTGCACACAGTCCTGTGATATTACCCTCAGTGGAGACAGAGACTACATGGAAGCACTGGCTTTCACAGGGTGAGGCAGACTTGAGGGATACCTTATTTGTGAGAGTGGCAGCCTTTATGGATGCCCATTGTATTACTAAACATGCAGTGTGGGTTAGGATTAAAAGAGAAACAGAGCAACCCTTAATGGCTGCCCACATGATTATCCTCTTAGTTATCTCTTACCGTAGCTGGCCAAGAGAGATTCAGATGGTTGGCAGGCAGGGACAAGAAGCTGAAAAAAATGTATTACTTTCTCATAAAAGTAAACTGAACCAGCTCTCAACCTTTACCCTAAACCATTGCATTTATCCATTTCTAACTGAAGATCTGTATTTGCTAAAATTCTCCCCTCAAAATCTACTCATAACAAACATAAATATTTTGGTCTTTTGCCACAGTTATTAGACCATCCATGTACTCTTAAAAGTAGAATAAAAACTCCAGCCCTAATTTCCCCTCACCAGTCACATATTAGCCCTTTCACCTTACAAATGTGATACGCAGCAGGAGACTCGCTGGGCGTGTCTGTTATACTTTAGAAACTGTTAGGGTCCAACCCAACACTCTCATACTAGATCACTTCAACTACCCCTCCATCAACTGGAAAAACTACTTGTGCACCAATACACTGGCCCAACGCTTCCTGGAATTCATAATTTCCAATGCCCTGGACCAGCTCATTCTTACCCCCACTAGAGGAAGCAACATCCTTGACCTGGTTATTACTAACATGGGCAACCATTGCTCTATACGAATAGTCAGTTCATCCCTGGTTAGATCCAACCACAAACTAATCACCATGGAAATCCACATCTCACCTGCACCCCCCCTCCCCCGCAAAGGTAACCACCATGAAAAACTTCTCCAAAGCTAACTTTGGGCTCCTAGAAACAGAGGTGGCCTAACTTCATGGCACCCATGTCAATGGAAAAATAGATGCATGACTGCCGAGTCATACACCAATGCACTGTACGAACACGTACATAAATGCATGGAACTAGTCATACCCAACAGAACCAAGACACTCTCCTCCAAAAAAAGGATGCCAATCTGGTGGTCCCCTGCCATTAATAAGCTCTACAACAGAAGGAAGAAACTGTTGTTTAAAAAAGATGAAGTCCCAAGACTGGAAAAACCTTATTAGCCTCAACAAAAAAGTTGAGATCCCTCATTAAAACCTCTAAACCAGCTATGAAGGCAGAATTGTGGCAGACACTAAAAACAAGCACAACGCCTTCTATAGTTATATCAGGAATCTCCACGGCAATACCCAGGTTTGCTTCGAGTTACTGCACAATGGTATCTCCTATACTGAGCCAACAGATAGTGCCAACATACTGGCCGACAGATTCAGTGCCAACTTTACCCCTCTTTCCCCCCCAAAGGACCAATCACAATACCGGAGGAATGCTAGGCACCCAGCATTACTGCAGCACAGGTTAAAGCTGCATTGTCCAAGAACAAGAATACAGCTTTCGCGGGACCCGACAATATCCCTGGATGTGTTCTACATGAACTACAGAGTGAACTGGCATCACATCTGTGTGCCCTGTTTAGTCACAGCCTCACCTCAGGCTTTGTCCGTACCAAATGGCGCACAGGGGGAGCAACTACAGACCCTGGGAATTATCGCCCCATTAGCCTGACAGGTCTGATATGTAAGGCTATGGAGTGCATCTTCATGGACCTAATTAACAAGGCTGTAGAGAATCTCCAAACTCTAGATCCCACGCAATTTGGTTTTGTGAAAGGTAGATCATGCCTGCTCAACCTGATTGACTTCTTTGAGTCCGTCTCTAGAGCTGTGGATGATGGCAAGGCAGTTGATACAGCCTACTTCGATCTGGCCAAGGCCTTCGATACCATTTCCCACTCAGAAATTATTGATAAACTCACCAAACTAGGCATCAACTCCTATATCACTAGGTGGGTTGCAAATTGGCTCACAACACCTACAGTGTGAAAGTAGCGGACTCCAAGTCAGACATATCAACCAGTCTTGAGTGAAGTCCCATAGGTATTGGTCCTGGGTCCTCTCCTGTTTGGCATCTACTTCTCAGAAATCCAGGCCAACACGGAGGGACTCTGGCTGACCAAGTTCATAGACGTCTGCAAGCTGGGAGCCGTTATTAATTCCCCAAGTGATGTAGACATCCTACAGAGAAAAACACAAAAACACCCCAACGAATAAAGTAACCAATGTAACAAAATTGAGCAAAGGCAACAAATCAGTGGTTACACACAGCAGAAATAAAACTCATTTAATAGAAAAGTTAGCGCTTTCACGGATATGTTCTGCTTTATCAGACTTACTTATACAAAACTAAATGTGCCTATAAATACAAGATCAAAACTAAATGTGCCTATAAATATAAGATCAAAAATAGGAGAACCAATCAAGAACCATGATAAATTAATGACATCACCTCTTGCATCACATTAATACAATAAATTAAAAACCTAATAAATAAACACAGGGAAAAAAACCTGTATGTATACATAATCTAGATGCATCGTAAAATACATATAAAATGCATTAAAAAAATAAAAACATAATCGCACTGTATATCATGATACTAATAAAAATATATAGAGAGTATATGTAGAACATATAGAAATATGTAGGATCAATGTTTAAGGGCTCTAGCTTTGAGAAAGGGTTTTAGAGAAACTCTGTTTAGACCTGGTGATTTATCTGCCTGAAACTTTAATATCCATTTTTGTTCAATGGCTTCAGTGTTGTTATTCAAGTCACCACCTCTTTTACTACTTCCTACAATTTCCAACACTAAAGATTTAAACCTGTGCTCTGAACTCTCTTTTTCACATGCATAGCTAAAGCATTGCTCTATTTCACATTTTTCACATCCCTACAATGTTCTAATATCCTTTCTTTAAAAGAATGATTGGTTTTCCCTATATAAAAGGAGAAACATTTTGTACAAAAGCTGAAGTAGACCACATTTCTGGTCTTACAATCAGCATAAAATTGTGTATCAATCTTAAAGCCTAGAGATGGATGTATAAAATGTCCTCCGGGATGAATGTGTGCACAAGCCATACAATTTCTGCATGCATATGTGCCTTGTCTATCTGATGGAACATACTTCTGTGAATAAGATTTATAGCACAACTGATCTTTAATAGATCTATTATTTCGAAAAATAAAGTTGGGCCTTCTTCCTATCACCCCCTTCAACTCATCCACCATCTGCAGAGTAGCCCAATTATTCTTGATTACGTTGCATAACCTGCTTACATTACTGGCAAAAGTCAGAGGCATTCTCACTTCATTCTGTATGTGTACATCTACAGTTAACTCATTACTATTGGTCACATATTCTACTTCAGGTATCACTGACAATACATTCTTGTTAAAATAAGGTCTACACCTGCCTTGTCTCTCTTTCCAGGCATCTTGTATCTGGCTATCAATGGCTTTCTCTTTATACCCTCTCTCCATAAACTCACTCTTCAGTGAGGCCAATGCCAATTCCAGTTGGGTGTCATCACTGTACAGGCGCATGATCTTGTAGATCTGCCCTTTTAAGTCATTACGTTTAACATGTCTGGGGTGCATACTCTGGTAGTGCAATACATTGTTTTCTCGAACAGGTTTTCTGTACAGTGTTGTACTTACAGAATGTACTTTCTCTGTACTAATCTGCACGTCCAGGAAATCAATCTCACTCTGGGAATATTTATAAGTAAGCTTTAGAAAACTAGTAACAGTATTCAAAAATTGCATGAACTCCAACAGTAATTCCTCAGTGCCACCCCACAACATAAAAATGTCATCTACAAAGCGCTTGTACCACAGAATTAATTCACTGTATACGTTGTTAGACAGAACATTAACTTCCCATTGTACCAAAGAAAGGTTGGCGTAGCTATTGGCACAAGCCGTGCCCATGGCCACGCCAATCTTCTGTAAATAGTAATCCTCTCCAAACATGAAAATATTGTTGCCAAGTATAATACCCAACAGAGCACAGAGTAGTCTAACTTGCTCTTAGGATACACCTTTGTTCAACAATAGAGAAAGACCAAGACTGGTGTCAAAACTGTGGCCTTAAGCTTAATGCCAAGAAATGCGTCGTCATCCCCTTTGGGAAAAACTCAAGTTCCCACTAATTACCACATCAGTGGGAGCCCACTGAACACTAAAGGAGTTATAAGAGATCTGGGGACACAGGTTGACAGCAACCTCTCCTTCGACCACCACATTGCCACTGTGGTAAGAAAGTCCTTCTATGTGGCACATCTCATTACCAAGGGTTTTGCATCCAGGAAGAAACAGGCCATCATCTCTTTCTACTTTTCCCTCATTATGCCAATAATAGAGTATGATGCCTCATTTGGCATGTACCTCACTAGACACATGCAGCAGCTGGAAAGGCCAAAAAAGTACCTCATGAAGAGGATCCTAGGCCTGAAATGCATGTCCTACATCGATAGACTCAAAAAAACCTCCAGCTATTCTGTCTCATAGGTTCATAGGTAGGTACTAGGCTATTAGCCTTGGGGCCTATATAAGCCTACCCAAAAAAGTTCCCTGGCTTTCACCACCCAAGAAAGTTATTTTCCTGAACCCCTGTCTAGCAGAGCCACAGAAGTGATCCCCATTGTGAATTTCCTATTTCCTATCCAGTTGTCGAGATTTTTCTTAAAGAGGGCTAATCAGGAGCTTTGCTTCACATGAATGGGTAGTCTGTTCCTGAGCATGGGAAGTCTTTGGGACAGGACTCTATCCCTCCAGCATGTTCTGTTTTATTGTGGTGACAAGGTTTAGGTCCATGGAGTGTGTGGCTCAGAGGGATTGGGGTTGTTTTAGGTGTAGCATGTCCCAAAGATCTGGGTTTGACATGGCTTTGTATGTTAGGCAGTGGTCTCCTCTGAGTAGGCAATAAGTGAAGGAGTAGAGCTGGAGTCTTTTGAGACGGTCTGCATATGGCATCTGTTTGAGGCCGGTAATCCTCTTAGTGAGGTATTTCTGTGGCCTTCCTAGTTGCTGTAGATGTTTTGCGAGGTACATGCCAAATGGGGCATTGTATTCTGTAATGTGTCTGATGAGGGATGAGTAGAGAGGAACAATGACCTCTTTTTTTTTTTTTGGACGTGAACCCCTTTGTGATGATGTGTGCCAAGTAGAAGAATTTCCTGACTACCGTGACAATGTGATTATCAAAGGAGAAACTACTGTCCACCTGTGTCCCAAGATCTCTCATCACACTTTCGGTGTTTTTGCCACCTATGTGGTAGTTCATGGGTACAGTTTTTTTCCCAAAGGGGATGATAATGCACTTCTTGACATTGAGCTTGAGGCCATGACTTTGACACCAAGCATCAGTCTCAGTGAGGCCTTTTTTGTAGAATGTCCACATCATTAGGCAAATCTGTTATGGCACCTAGTTTGCAGTCATCTGCAAACTTCGTTAGCCAAAGACCTGCTGTATTAACCTGGACTTCTGAGAAGTACATCCAAACAGGAGAGGACCCAGGACTGAGCCCTGTGGTACTCCACTTGTCACTGGTCTGAAGGTGGATTTGGAGTTGGCTACTTTCACTGTGTGGGTTCTGTCAGTGATCCAGTTGGCCACCCATCTTGTGATATAGGGATTTATGCCCAGTCTAGTGAGTTTATCTAAAATTCCAGAGTGGGGGATAGTGTCTAAGGCCTTGGCGAGGTCAAGATAGGCTGTGTGCAGCATCTTACCTTCGTCCATGGCTCTGGTGACTGCGTCAAAGAAGTCAATCAGGTTTAGGAGACATGATCTACCTTTTACAAACCCAGACTGAGTGGGATCCAGAGTTTTGGGGTTACCTATGTTCTTATCTATAAGTTCTAAGATGATACTTTCCATAGCCTTGCAGACCAGGCTCATCAGGCTAATGGAGCGATAGTTCCCGGGGTCCATGGTAACGCCCCTTTGTGGAGTGAGATAACCAACACTGTGCACCATTCGGTAGGCACAAAGCCTGAAGTGAGGCTATGATTGAACATGGTACTTAGGTGGGGTGCCAGTTCGTTCTGTACTTCATCCAGAACGTAGCCTGGGATGTTGTCAGGTCCCATGGATGCTGTGTTCTTGGCTTTGGAGAGTGCGGTCTTTACTTATGCAGCCATGATTACAGGGGCTTTGCATTCTTCCAGTATAGTGATGGGCCCTTTGGGAGTGAGGGGGGCGGGGGGTGAAGTTTGCACTGAACCTATCCGCCGGGATGTTGGTAATATCAGTTGGTTTTGTATATCTAGTGTCATTGTGCTGTAACTCAGAGCAGATCTGAGTGCCACCATTGAGATTCTTGACATAGCTGTAGAATGCTTTGTGGTTGTCTTTAGAATCGGTGACGATTTTATTTTTGTAACTAGCTTTGGAGGATTTTATGAGGGATCTCAGCTTCTTACTGAGGCTGACCAGGGAGTTCCTACAGTCAGGGGATTTTACTCCTTTTTTGCAACAGCTTCTTCTTCTGTTGTAGAGTTTGTTTTTGGCAGGGGACCACCAGATTGGCTTCCTTTTTTTGGAGGATAGCGTCTTGGTTCTGTTGGGGATGGCATGATCCATGCACTCGTGTATGTGCGTATACAATGCATTTGTATAGGATTCAGCAGTCATACCTCTATTTTCTGTCTGTATGGGTGTCATGAAGCTTGCCACTTCAGTCTTAAGAAGCATGGGGTTGGCTGTGGAGAAGTTTTTTTTATTGTGGTTTCCTTAATGGGGGGTGAGGGCAGGATATTGATGTCTAGGGTGATTAGCTTGTGGTCAGATCTGACCAATGAGGAGTTGACCTCTGGCATGGAACATCAGTTGCCCATATTGGTAATGACCAGGTCCAGGATATTGCTGCCCCTGTTGGGGATATGGACAAGCTGATCCAGCATTGGAATGTATGAATTCCCGAAAGCGTTGAGCAAATGAGTTAGTACATGAGTAGTTTTCCCAGTTGATGGTGGGGTAGTTGAAATTGCCCATTATTATGGTATTGGGCTGTAACTTAATATTACCCAGTACATCAAGAAATGTGGAGTGGGCATCCTGGGGCATGGCAGAGGATCTGTAACAAGCTACAACCTGGATTGCAGTGTTGCCCAGTATTAGTTGCACTTGGATAATTTTGGATGCATTATGTTGAGCAGCTAGCCTGGAGGTGTGGATATCATTAATGAATATGGGCACACCTCCTCCTTTATTGTCGTCTACTAAGAGGCGATCTCTGCTTGACTTACAAAACCATGTCTGACCCAGCTCTGTTAGAAATGCTACATCTAAAGAAATCCAAAACTCTCTGCACCACATGCTCCAGAGACCTCAACCTCATTACCACAATCAACAGAAAATGCTGGAGGGACAAGTTCATAACCCAGAGACTGCCCATGCTCTGGAATAGACTTCACATACATGTCAAGCAGAGCACCTCACTGGCCCTCCTCAAGAGAAATCTTGATGAGTGGCTGGGAAATAGAAAGTTCACCCCAGGATCACTGCAGTGGCTTTACTTGATAGAGGCACTGGGAACTAACGTTGGGCGGCATGATGCCAGGGCACTTCTATGGGCTAGGCTTGTAAAGGCTCTGGTGCCATTAGCCTAGTACACACCTATGAACTATTCAAAGTTTTAACCCTTCTACCTAGCCATCCAATCACTAACAGCCCAAGGTGTGGGTGCTCATAATACTCAATGTCTCCTATAATTGGCAATTAATTATACTGTCTTATGTTTGCGATGTTGCATGCTGCCACCATACCCAGTACCTGCTACCATGTTATACTTTCTGACTAATTTCCTTAACCTTTTCACAACCAAATAGTTCATCTTTCAAAACCTTCCCTAGCATCCCTTTAAATCTCAGCATTGGCATTTTCATTAAAATCTTATACTCTCAATTTAGCAAAATTAAAGGCCTCTGATTGCCTAAATCATTTCTTAGCCTGTTTCCAGGTAAATCTCAGTAGTGCTGAAGTAAAACATTTAGCATTCCATTACCCTTTCCAAGAATTTATCTTTCAAACCCTTTATTGCATTCTCTTAACTTCTTTGTTTAATAATGGAAAACATCTTTCGTCCTCCCAATAGCTACAATTAACTCCTCATAACCAAGTCCTCATTGGCTTCTTTTTTTGAAATATATTTCTTCTTCATACTTGTACAGAGCTTTCATATTTTTCTAAGGACCCCTGTAAGCATCTGCCTACCTTTCATCTTTTTTTCTCCAGATATTACATTCTCCTTCTTTTGTACACCAATATTTTAAAATAATTTTCTTTGAATACCATTCACCTTTATATGTGTGGGATATAAAATTTACTCGTACCTAAATGATCATTTCACAACTCCATCAACTCCAACTTTCACAATGAACCACCAAGTTTGACCTTTTATGACTTTCTACAAACTCATGTACTTCTTTCAGATACACTGTCTCAATTGAGACAAAGTATATTTGGAGGTAAAGTACTTTTTTTTGTTTGAGTTAACTAATAGCAAAAGGAAAGCCTTTATTTTCCTTTCATGATTGGTACAGTTTTATTTATTTTTTTTAATATTTTATTTTTCTGAGTTTCTTTGTGCTGAAACAGATGTAATATATTTCAGTGTTTCAGCACAGCAATGTTAGGGGATATACTAGTGTATCTGCGTGTGTGAGTATATACGTACGTATATACATAGTTATACGTGTGTGTGTGTATATATGTGAGTGTGTGTGTAGAGACAAGTTGGCATAATGGTCAAGTTCTTTGCTTCCCATGTAGAAGGGAAGTGAGTAGAGTGAAAGCTGGATGTAAAACCAATCAGTCTGAGCTAAGAATGTCGGACATCTCTATTCTTGGGAGAGTTTGAAGTGGAAACACTCAGCATGGTTTTGGGAGGTGGAAGGACCCCCACAGAGACACAGGGCGAACATGCAAACTCCATACAGGCATTTGCCAGAGGTCAGTTTCAAGCCTTGTACCTTCTACATGGGAGGCAGTGTAGGAACACTGACAGGAGGCAGCTTGGAAGTGGATGACATGATAGTAAGGAGGAGGCTGAATATCCTATATATCCAGGAGACAGGATGGAAGGAAAGGGCAATGCAGCAAAGCCACTTGACTTGGGATACCAAGTGTACTACTCAGGAGGAGGACAGACTAGAAATGGCTTTGGAATTATGGTGAAGGAAAGGCTTCAGATGACAGTGAGGGATGTCATCTGAATTAGTGACAGCCTCATGGCAGTCAACTCCAGTGTAAGGATAGGGCACTATTCATAATCTCAGCCAGTGACCCGAATAGGACTCTGATAGTGAGGGGAAGAGTCCATTCAGGACATACTAGATGAAGCAGGACGACATGAATTTGTGTTGATAATGGGTGATGTAAATGCACATATCAGGACAGACGGAGCCGTATATGAGAACAAAGGAAAGGCCATTCTATCTTTTTTTTTTGGCAATTTTTTTTTTATTATTTTTATTTTTATACAAAAAATATCTTTATTCAATTATCAGATATGACATAGGTAATCCCACATTAACACAATTTTAGTTGCAAACATTATGCATCACAGACCCCTTTGAGACAACTGTAGCTGTAAACATTATACATCACTTATAATCTAGTCTTTGTCATTTAAGTATTAAACAGCTCATTTAAATCCTGCCTTTTTTTAAACCTTGTTCCTCCTCTGCGTATAATCTTCCCACAATTCCCATTTTTCCCTATGTGGTTTGCTCCTTCCCTTTTCTAAAGATCACAGTTCCAAATGCTTTATCTCTATTACTATGTTCACTACTTCTAGTAAAGCTGCTTTAGACTTTGATTTCCATTTTCTAGTAATTGCTTTTTTGGCAGTCCCCATAATTAGAATTGGCAATGCCTTACTATGTCTAGGCAATTCCAATTCTGTATCATAGCTCAAAAAGGTAATTTCCTTAGCTGCACCAGTTTGCTCACCCAGTATCTCTGCATGGAATCTTTAAAGTCTGCCAACTCATTACACTCCCAGAAAATACGTTCCCAGTTGCCCCTTTCTTCCCCATTATACCTCCAACATTTGCTGTCTACCTGAGGAAAAATTCTTTGTCTGCTTGGGATACAAAAATATCTATGTAAACATTTCCAAGCAAATATTTCAAATCTTCTAGACTTTCTTGCATATTTGGGAGACATACATATGTCCCCCATTGTTTCTTTGTGAATTGCTTATCCAATCTCTTCCCAATCCTTTCTAAGTTCCTCTGATTGATTCTTGTAGTGGTCATGCAGTATTTTATATGTTGTACTAATTATTCCTTTTTTAATAGCAGCTTCTGTTGTAGATTTTTAAAAATCTCTACCAGTACTGGTCTTTTCTTTAGGACTCCCCTGTTTCTTTCTCCTTTGCCTATCCTTGATAGGGAAGGCAGTCTGTAACCTGGAGTCCAAATAAATTATTGATGTCTTCCCATTCTCTTACCTTTCCCTTTCTAGTTATTTGCTTCCAATACCTTGGATCCGTTGCTAGTTATATCCAAGAAATTCCAGCCCCCTCTTGTCTGTATCCCTAATCGGCAGAATCTCTTTTCTCCATTCGTGCTGGCTTAGTTCTTAAAATACTTTCTGCTACTTTATGAATTAATATTCCATATGATTGTCATTCTCCTTAAGGGTCTGCATCCAAAATCCCAGTCTCTTGTTTCTTGAGCTTCTCCCCTGTTTTATCGTCATCCCTTTACACTTTGAATTATAATTTTCTGCTTGTGCTATGTATAAGAGCCTTAACTGTGTTGCCCTAAAATACCCTTTCAGATCGGTTAAGCCTAGCCTTCCTTGTTCTGTTGGAAGAATCAGCTTATTCCACCTGACTTTTGCCATCTTTCCCTCCTAGATAAAATCCTTCACCTCCTTTTTAATTGCTATCCACAACTCCTATAGTTGATAAAAATATGCCTGACCTGTGTATAAAACTAAAGGGGCTAAACACATTTTAACTAATTGTATCTTACTATCCATATGACAAAGCTTCCAGTTTCTCAGTTTTTGTATTATCTTTTGTGTAGTCTCCTTCCACATATCATTAGCTACCACAATGTTGTTTTTAAACCATATTCCTAAATACTTAATTTTATCATGTCCTCATAAATATGGATATTGCTGGACCAATTCATATGTGGGTACATAATTTGTTACTATTGCCTTTGTTTTAGCTTTATTAATTTTGTATCACAAGTAGATTTGGAACAGTCTTAAAATGTTCCACAGTACTGTAATGTCCCTTTCTGGTTTTGCCAGATATAAAGTAATATCTTCAAATAGCGCCAGCTTTTCTTGACTACCATATCAATTATGTCCTTGAATTTCTGAGTCCCTTATTTTCTTTGCTAACGGTTCTAAATATAATGCAAACAACAAAGGAGAAAGAGGACACCCATTCCTGGTTCCTCTGCTCAAGCAGACTTTATTAGAGAGGACCCCACTCACTTTTATTTTCACCTCTGTTCCCTCATGTATACTTCTAATCAACCTTATAATTTTATCAGGGAAACCAACTAGACTCTAAATCAGACTTCAGACCAGTGACAAGTGGAGTACCACAGGGTTCAGTCCTGGGTCCTCTCCTGTTTGGTATCTACTTCTCTGAAGTACAGGCTAACACAGAAGGTCTTTGGCTAAATAAATTTGCAGATGATTGCAAACTAGGAGCCATAATCGAAACTCCTAACGATGTGGACATCCTACAAAAGGGCCTCACTGAGACAGATGCTTGGTGTCGAAGTCATGGTCTCAAGCTCAATGCCAAAAAGTGCATTGTCATCCCATTTGGTAAAAACTCTGTACCCATGAACTACCACATATGCGGTAGTCTACTTAACACCGAAAGTGTGATGAGACCTTGGGATACAGGTGGATAGTAGTCTCTCCTTTGATAATCGCATTGCCACAGTGGTCAGGAAATCCTTCTACGTGGCACACCATCGCAAAAAGTTTCTCATCTAGAAAAAAAGAGGTCATTGTTCCTCTCTACTCATCACTCATTAGACCCATTATAGAGTACAAAGCCCCTTTTGGTATGTACCTCACAAGACATCTACAACAACTGGAAAGGCCGCATAAATACCCTCACAAAGAGGATTACTGGCCTCAAACAGATGCCTTACGCAGACCGACTCAAAAACACTCCAGCTTTACTCTGTCACACAATGCTTACTCTGAGGCGATCTCTGCCTAACATACAAAGCTATGTCAGTCCCCCAGAGCTGTTGGACATGCTCCACTTAAAGAAATCTGAATCTCTCCAAGCTACATGCTCTAGGGACCTAAACCTTGTCATCACAATAAACAGAACATGCTGGAGGGATAGATTCCTGTCCCAGAGACTTCCCATACTCTGGAACAGACTACCTATCTATGTCAAACAGAGCTCCTCATTAGCACTCTAGAAGAAAAATCTTGATGATTGGATGGGTAATAGGAAATTCACCCCGGGGATCACTTCTGTGGTTCTGCTTGACATGGGCACAGGAAAATAATTTTCTTGGGTGGCGAAAGCCAGGGTACCTTTTTGGCTAGGCTTGTATAGGCCCTGGGGCCAATAGCCTAGTACCTACCTATGAACTACTTCCATTGCCCCGCTTATGAAGTCCCAGCTTACTCTGTCAGATGCTTTCTCTGTGTCAAAACCTACCAACAGCAGTGGTATTTTCTTAAATTCTGCTTCCCTCTGGATTATCAGTGTTCTGCTTCCCCTCCACAAAACCACATTGATCCATATCTTTCAATTTTGGCATCATGTTTTCCATTCTTTTAGCTTTTATAGACATAAACACTTTATAGTCATGGTTTAGTATTGAGATGAGCCTGTATGAAGCTGAATCCGATGGATCTTTACTCTCTTTAGGTATTACAGCTGTCACCGCTTTCTTCCAAGATGTTGGTACTTCTCCTTTTCTTAAAATACTGGTAAACAAAACCTTGCAAATCTTTATCAGGTTTTTAGGCCATTCTGTACTTCTCTGACAAAAGGCTTAATGGTGGCCAATATGTGTTCCAGCAAGAGAAAGAGAGATGGTCACAAGATCACATACAAAAGTGGTCAACATGCAACTTGGGTAGACCACCTCCTGGTAAGGAAAGGACATTGTGGTAAAATAAGAGATTGCAACGTCATCCCCTGTGAAACAGTTGGCCTACAGCATAAACCACTGATTGCCGCAATCAGTTGTAAGCAGTGGTCAGAGAAGGCTCTACGGTCAACAGAGACTAGGCTGAAGACCTAGAAGTTGATAGGAGAAAAAGCACAAGAATTGAAGGAAATACTGCGGTAGTGGTGCTGCAGTAGCGTTGTCGCCTCACAGTTAGACGTTGCCCATTCGATCCTCAGAGCTATCCTGTGTGGCGACATGCGTGAACGGGCGTTCCTTCGTGGAAGGTTGTGCGTTAGGCCCGGCAAGTCAGCACGTAAAACTCTACTGCCAATCATTAGCGGACCAGAGTTCCGCTGTGGCGACCCCTAACCGGGAAAAGCCGAACAAACAGCTGGTTCTAGCACCTCAGGAGAAAGAGGAAATAGGTGGAGTAGAAGAACAGTTATGTGGCCAAGCCAGGTATAGCAATAAAGTCAGTAAGGAAAGTTGGTGATAGAATAGAGAAATACAGGAAGTCATCAGAAGTACAGGAAGTCATCAGAAGAAAGTGGTAGTGCAAGATAAAGTGGGAGATAAAAAAGACTAACCAGGCTAAGAAGGAATACTGGTTGGCTAACAAGGAGACTAAGAGAGGTTGTAATAGCAAAGAACAAGTCATCAGAAGCACTCTACCAGCTTCTGAAAAGGGACTCTGTAAATGGCACAAAGAAACTCTATTGGTTTGCAAGGCAAAGATGATAGTCCCTTCATAAGAGATGCCAGCAACAACCTGCTCACCAGTTCACAAGACATCAAAAGCAGATGAAGTAGTACTTCCAGCAGCTTTTGAATAAAGAAAATGTTCACAGAAACACAGCCTATGATGTAAGAACAGGAGGATCCCATCCAGAAGAAGTAAAAACAGCAATAAGGAAAGTGAAATCAGGGAAATAAGCAGGCTCAGATGAGGCCACGGCAGATGTGATCAAGATGCTGGGTGAGATGGGGGGGAGAAATAGCACCTGAGGGTACTCATACCAATATTGACAGAAAGGTATATCCGAGATGATTGGAGAATAAGGATACAAGTTCCATTGTACAAGAAGAAAGGGGACATCCACAACTGTGAGCAATACAGCGGTATTAAAAACACCTGTTGCACTACATGAAAGCTCTGGAGAGGGTGACTGATAAATGATTATGTAGAGTAGTAGAAAGTAAGTTGGGAGAGGAGTATTTCTGATTCAGGACAAGATGCAGCACAACCAAACTAATGTTCAAAGTGAGAAAGTTGAAAAGAAGCTAGAAATGAGGAAAGAGTCCAACTGGGTATTCCTAGGCTTGGAGAAAGCATATGACAAAGTCCTAAGAATGCTGATTTGGACAGTACTCTGGTGGTTCAAAGTCCCAGATACATTGGTAGAATTAGTACAAGCTATGCACAAGGACTCAGTGACTCAAGTATGAAGAATGTTTGGCTTCACAGAGGGTTTTTCAGTAGGAGTGGGTTTGCATCAGGGTTCAGCACTGAGCCCACTGCTGTTCACACTGGTGATGGGACTACATTAGCAAACAGGTAGAAGGGGACAGAGCAACAGAGCTGCTGTATGCAGACGATGTGTCATTACAGGCAGAATGAGCAAGAACTTCAGCAAAGGATAGAAAGGAATGCAAAACTGAAGGCACATGGGTTGAAACGGAGTATAGATGACACAGGTAAATAGCAGAAAATGGGGGAAATCGGAGAAAGCTGAAATTGATGGCAAGAGGAAACTTGGGAGTCCCGCAAAAAGAAATGGAAAGATTGTGTGAGAGAAGATCTTCGACAGTCAGGTATGATTGTCAAAAAAGGCAGGAGAATAGCATTGAATCAAGAGAGCGATGGCAACAGTTGACACAATATCCTGTCCCTGTGTAGAAAATGGGGGAAAAGGGGGATGGTGATGTTAGTACATATGTATATATAAAATTTGCTATGTCAACGTTACTAGAATCGAAAAATGCAAATTGCCACAAGGCTAATCCTCGGAACAGGCTATTATTAAAACAGTGTTTTTTGCAAGGAGGTCATATTCCACTGCATCCCCTGCTAATTATTTATTCTGTCTCTGAGATTGCACAGTTCCTGGGGAAAGGGCATATTCACCAACCCAAGGGAATTGCCCTTTGTCACACTGCTGTTCACCATCTCTAGAGCAACCAAAGTGTGCCCACTATACAGGGATCAATTTTAGCTAAAATCAACTAATACTATGTAAAAAAACATGCATATCACAAACACACACATATGACTTGCCATCAATTTGTTGTCTAACTCATATGTCGACATCCTGAAGGTAAACCAATGTACTTCAAAAATCGAAACTTTGACTGCCTAGTACACATGCGCCAGAAAAGAACCTTGGCGCATGTAACTCTAAAACATTATTTTTTTCAGTCCTCTGCCAACACCCCCCACTAATTATATATACTAACTATGAGCTTGCACAGTCCCCAGGCAAAGGGAATATTCCCCTACTTGGGGATTGTCGATCTCGCACACTTGTCAACTATCTGTATAATCAAGCAAATGTGGTCAGTTAAACAGATGTTGATCAAACCAATGGAACCCATGTGTAGTCCGTATCAGATGATAGTTTTCACAAACATGAAGTTCACATAGTTGAGACCATGTGATTGAGTTTTGAAAACCCAAAGCTTTTGAATGGAGATCACAGTACAGTGAGGATTGGGAAATTTACCCTTTTCCCCATTGTAGTGCGATCTTGGAGTTGGCATATATAACTTTGGGGGAGGGGTGCAAGGGGGCTAGCCCCGCTACAAAAAAGGTAGATTTTTTGTGGGGTTTTTTTGATTGAGTTTTCGGAAACTCGATCATATGGTCCTTTCTGAAAACATATCTATATATTTACATATATATATATATATATATATATATATATATATATATACACACACATATGTATGTCTGTGTGTGTGTGTGTGTGTGTGTGTATATATATATATATATATATATATATATATATATATATATATATATATATATATATATATAATTTATTTATTTTACATATGTTGACTGGGCTATTCTAACTGGATATATGTCTATATATAGCTCCAAGAACACAATTCTAATAAAAATGTTGGGACAATACATATTTTAACAAATAACAGCTCATTCCACAACTATGTCACAAACCTATCACATACATACAACAAACCATAAGAATGAAATCCCTACAAACATTGATATTTTCTTTGTTATCAAGGAAACTGGACTTGGTGCAGAGTAGTAGTGGGTAAGCAGTAGCTAGTAATAGAAAGAGGAAGTTAGTCAGGGTTAGTACAGGGGCATAACCAGCGTGTTGTAAGGTATAATTTCAGTTTATATTTGAAAGGTGATATTGAGGACAGTGATGCAAGTTCACTGCGAAGTAGGTTCCAGTTTTTCCCAACAGTGTTAGAGAACAGAGAGTCTCCGGCCAGGTTGTTGGATTTACTTATGCAAACAAGTACGTTTATTTGAAGTGTGTAAGGTGTTAAGATTTTTGTAGGGGGTAATGAGGGTAGAAAGTATTAGTAGGTTGGTAAAGGGTCTTGTGGGCAATGGTAAGTTGGTGAAATTTTAGCTGATTTTCTAGCTTAAGCCATCCTACCTGCTTTAAATTGAAACAGTGGTGTGTTCTAAATGGATTGCCAGTGACAAATCTGGCAATGTTATTGTAGGAGTTTTCCAGTTTGTTGAGGTTATTTTTTGACAGATTAGTATAAATGGGTGAGGCATAGAGGAGTGTGTGGGCAATAGTTATTCTGGCTGCTGGAGTAAGGAAGGGTTTGATCCTATAGATGGAGCCCAGTTTTCTATGTACAATTTTTATTGTGTTGTTAATATGAGTGTCAAAGTTAAGGTTGTTGTCTGTTGTTATTCCAAGGAGTTTGGTAGCTGGATCGGGAGATATGAGAGTACCATTATTAGATATGACTGTGAAATCTACTGGGGAGGACTTCGGGTAGGAGTGAAGAGCAAGAGTTTTGTTTTTTTGGGGGGCAGCGCTATGTAAACCATTGTTCTACTGTATTAAACACCTTTTGGGTTAGGGACTGTAGTTCGGATGGAGAAGTGGCCGAGCATATTAATGTGGAATCATCTGTGTATTGTATAGAGTTAGCTTGAGGAATTACTGACTGAAGGTCGTTAATAAAAATTGAGAATAGAAGAGGTCCTAATATGGAGACTTGAAGGACACCAAGGGTAATGGGGAGATAGATTAGCCTGCTGTCTATTATCTAAGTAGGATTGGAATCATTTTATAGCCAATGCATCTAGTGAAAGGGATTTGAGGATATTTGTAAGTATCTGGTGGTTAATCATATTGAATGCTTTTGAAAGATCAATAGAGTGCAGAGGAAAGAATGTTGTTGCGGTTTTTATTAATGCAGTCAGAAAAGGATAAGAGGGCAATGGTAGTACTGCGGAGTGGCCTAAATCCATTATGACATTTAGAAAGTAAGCTGTTTTGGATTAGGTGGTCTAGTAGTTGACTGTGGATGCATTTTTCCATTATTTTTGCCAGAGGAGAAAGTAAGCCTATGGGGCAGTAGTTAGAAAATTCATTAGAGTTACCACCTTTATGTAGGGGGATAATGTGAGAGATTTTCCAGATAGTTGGGATGTAACCTTCAATTATGGTTCTATTAATCAGGATGGAAATGGGATAGGCTATAGATTTGGCTACTGTTAGCAGGTATTCAGCAGGCAGTAGAGACAGGTAGAGAAGCAGCTCTGGAAGAACAATCATTAAAATGCATATATATGTGTGTGTGTGTATTTACATATCTCTCTCTCTATATATATATATATATATATATATATATATATATATATATATATATATATATAAAGATATATATATGGTTCCCTTTCACAAGCTCGAGTTACTGAAAGCTCGAAATTCATAAGCTTGAGCCCAGAATCTCGAGTTTCAGTAACTCGAAATTGTGAAGGGGCGACAACCAAAAAAGAAAAAGGAAGTTTACATATATATATATATATATATATATGTATATAATATATTATATATATATATATATATATATATATTATATATATATATATAATATATATATATATATATATATATATATATATATACATATACATATAATATATATATATATATATATACATATATATATATACATATATATATATATATATATATATATATATATATATATATATATATATATATATATATATATATATATATATATATATATATATATATATATATATATATATATATATATATATATATATATATATATATATATATATATATATATATATATATATATATATATATATATATATATATATATATATATATATATATATATATATATATATATATATATATATATATATATATGTATATATATATATATATATATATATATATATGTATACATATATATATATATATATATGTATATATATATATATATATATATATATATATATATATATATATATATGTATATACATATATATATGTATACACATATATATATATGTATTTATGTTAGATGATCTAGTTTTCAGAATCTCAAAATTCATACGGATAAGACCATATGATTGAGCTTCCGAAAACTCAAAGATAAAAAAAAAATTTTTTTTTAAATTTATGCAGGGGGGAGGTAAGCCCCTGCAAATTATATACCAACTCCAAGATCGCATTACAGCGATGAAAAAGGTAAATTTCCCGATCCTTCCTGTGCCACTATCTCCATTCAAAAGCTTTGAGTTTTAAAAAACTCACTCATATGGTCTCAACCATATGAATTTTGAGTTTCTGAAAACTTGAGCTATATATATATATATATATATATATATATATATATATATATATATATATATCCTCCTCCCCCACCCCACACACCTACTATATAACATCCATTAATAAGCCTCTCTGCCTCACCCCAATCTCTCTTAAGTACAACTCTCTCTGCTTCACACCATCTCTATAACTCTTTTCCCTCTCTCACACTATATTACTCTCACCACCATGGCCTCTACTGCTCCCTCCTGCTTACTTCTCCTAATCATATTTTCCTCCCTTGTACTACTTATCCTTAATCTAACCGCTCTCCACCCTCATCTCATCCTGCACCCTAGCTCTCCAACTTCCTCTTACTATCCAACACACATTACTCCTTCCCCATTGCACCCTCACTCTTTCCCCATCTGAATTCAGTCTCCCAAAAAGTCAAACTGCCTCCCACAGCTCACACACCCATCAAATTAAAACAGAAACTAATCACCCCTTACTCACTAACATCCCATTCCACTCACTCTATCAATACTCTCCTATTCTCTGGTGGTATTCACCCCAACCCAGGCCCTCAAGTCATGCATACAGCCCCTTCTACTATTCCACAAACTCCACTGAACACTCTCAACTCTCCTTCCAGACATCTCTCCTTCTACTCTATCAACACCCACAGTATCCTAAATAAGATTACAGTATTTCACTCCTGGATATCTCAATACTCCCCCAACATAGTCACTCTCACAGAGACCTGGCTGAAACCTCACAACTCAAACAAAGAATTCCTCCCCCCAGGATACAACACTCTCCACCTAGATAGAACCCACAAGAAAGGAGGTTGCATTGCTATTCTGTATTCTAACCACTTACCCCTTATCCCCCACCTAATACCCCTCTCTCCTTCCACCCAGCTGAGATCTTAATAGCCAACTTTAAACCCATTGTTCACAAAACCATAACAATAGTTGCCATCTACATACCACCAGGTGACAGCATACCCATACTAGAATAGATCCTCAACTGGCTATCTGACCACATCCCCAATGAAACCATTATACTGGGTGACGTTAATATCAACTGGCTTAATCTAACCAGTGACACCTCTACCACCAGCATCAACCTATATGGTTTCACCCAACTCATTTCCTCACTCACATACCACAACAAATCCACCAACTCTTACTGCATTGACTGGATCCTTGTAACCAATCCCAGCCTCTAGTTTCAAACTGAAACACTACCCAACTCCATCAGTGATCATTGCCCAATACGTACCCCCTCCGTCTTTCCCCCCACATCCACAAACCCAACAAATGCATACAGTGCCGGAAATTGTCCATGTTCAAAGCTGGCATGTTCAATGACGCTCTCTCTAAAATAAACTGGACCACCCTCCTTACATTACCCCTTGATGATACTATCTCATTCTTTAATTCCACCTTAACATATTCAACTCGCTTGCCCCTCCACGTACTGTAAGAGTCAAAGCCCACAACTCCCCCTGGCTCATAAACTCAATCTGGACTCTTACTCAAAAAAGAGACTCTGCCTGGAAACTCTGGTTCAAGACAAAAATCTCCCTCTCATTTCAAAGCCTATTGGGAACTCCAACATTTCACCAAAATACATAATCGCAATAAAAAGAATTTCTACCACCAACCTCAGTCCACACAATCCAGAAACCCTAAAAAATTCTGGGACACCATCAGCCAAATTCTCCACCCAGGAAATCCATCTACTCCCAACAACTCACCCTTTGAAACTGCCACTACCTTTAATTCCTATTTCATCGATACCATAGGTCAACTAATCCAAACTTCTCTCCCACCCCAACCAACACCCCCTCTACATAACACCCTCCTCTGTCTAAAAACTGTCCCTACAAGCTACATTAAAAAACTACTCCTCAAGCTCAAATCCTGCTCCTCCTCAGCAGACAACCTGCCATCTCTCTTCCTAAAACTCGCTGCACCATCCATAACATTCCCACTTTCCATCCTAATCAACCACTCCATCACTGAATCTACTGTTCAACTCTTTGGAAAAAATTCTGTACGGTACCTGTACACAAAGGTGGCAATTCCTTGGAACTCTCAAACTTTCGACCTATTGCCATACTTTCTCCCCTCTCCAAAGTTCTTAAACACTGTGCACACAAACAAATCGTGGCCCACCTCCTACAAGGCCAACTGATCACCCCTACCCAACATGGTTTTCGCCCACACTACCCACCTCGACTGCTCTCATCTCCTTCACCAATACATTCTCCCTAGCCAGAGATGACAAACTCATTTTGTGCCTATTCTTAGATTTGTCCAAAGCCTTTGACACTGTGTCTCATCCAGTCCTTCTCTCAAAACTCTCTCAACTTAACCTCTCCACAGCAACTATGTCCTGGTTTAGCAGCTACCTCTCAGATCGGCACCAATCTGTCAAATGGCTTTCTGCCCTCTCCCCCTTCCTTCCCATCAAAACATTTGTCCTACAGGGATCCATCCTTGGATCTTTACCAATGAACTCCACAAATCCTGTCCCCAGTCATCCCTCATACAGTATGCTGATGACTTTACCTTTATATCCATAGCTGACAACCCAACCGAACTACTAACCTTCACACAAACATCATTTAACCTCACTGAAACCTGGCTAACAAAACATCAGCTCATACTCAACCCCCAAAAAACAAAACTCTTACTCTTTCTCCCAAAATCCCAATCTTATCTTAAATCCTCTTTTTCCATCTCCTCACTCAACAACACCTTAATAGCTCCAGAAACCCATACAAAGCTTCTTGGAGTAATCATAGATGACCAGCTGAAATTTGATCTTCACATTCACCACTGCATTAAGAAAACCCACCAAAAGCTTGGTCTCCTTTACAGAAACAAAAAATACCTCACCCCTGAATCCAGAGTAACACTAACCAACGCCTACCTCCTTCCCAACCTCTTCTATAGCTCACAAATCTTTACTAACCTCCAGTTACACTACTCTCCAAACTTGAATCTTACCTATAACAAAGTGGCCAGATTTGCTGCTAACATGCCATCCAAATCTCACCATTATCTGGCCCTCAAATATCTTCACTGGCTAGAGTTTCCAAACCACCTCAGATTTACACAACTCCTCATTAACCATTCCATTCTCAATAAACCCTCCTCCTGTCCAGGTCTTTCCTCACTAGTCTCACTCTATACCCCCACCCGATCTCTTAGGAACTCTGATCAGTGCCTGCTGCAAATTTACAAACCAAACAAATCTGCTGGGCAGCTACTCTCCAGCCATCTTCTGGAAAAAGCTTCCCTTGACTTTAAGAAGTATACCCCAGACCCACACATTCAAGATCTTTCTCAAACATTACTTAACCCACCTCATTGTTTGCCCCTGTAACCTCCTCCCTTGAACCTTGTATAAATCTGGTTCACTACACACCTCCCTCACCCTCCTTTTTTCATCCCTTTCATCACTGTTCCTCTCATCTTACTCCAGCCTCCTACCTTAATATCTCAGGACTCCTTTCTCCTACCTGCCTCCTGTCAGTAAGCTAATAATCTTTCCTGTCTCTCTGCAGACTACCCAACTATCCATATTTGGACCCACATTATGCTACCTGTATATCCTAACATCTCACATCATCTCTTAACATTAACTCCCCCTACTACCCTCCCCAAAACCCTTGTAGCTTGTCCTATCACCTACTGCTACCCATCTAGAATGTGATGATCTTATAAAGTTGTCTCTTGCTTTGAGTGTATGTTCACTTTCATAAGAATCTGACTAGCTTTATTTGTGATTAACTCATGCTTGCCTCCACTATTGTAAATGCATCTGACATTCGATTCTCATTGTACTGGATATTTACTGAACTTTGTAATCATCTATTTTTTGTACACTGGAGCTTTTCTCCCCGGGCCTCTCCTGAAAAAGGGCTCTGTCCCAGTCAACAAATGTTAAATAAAATAAATATATATATATATATATATATATATATAGATATATATAGATATATATAGATACACACATATATCTATCTATCTATCTATATATATATATATATATATATATATATATATATATATAGATACACAAACATACACAGATGTACATATCCACATCTGAAAATCTCCCACACATACAAAGGGATAGGATCTCCTAGCATGTATTTTTGACTTTGCTAACTCGGAGAACCATAAGATGTGGATGTGAAGGGTCAACTCTTCCACTTTGTTAGCTAGTGAAGATGCACTGTTGTTTAAATGTTAATTTCAGTTAGTCATGTTACATAAGTAGACTTGAGAATTCTTTGGAAACAAAATTTCAGCTCTTCTGTATGATTTCAGTTCACTCTGTAAATAAGTTTTTGTACGTTAACCTTAGGTCACTTGCAACATATGAAGTTAAAGCAAATATTAACTGTAATTTTAGCCTTATGTTAAGCATGGCTACAATTACAGTTGATATTTGCATTACGTATGATGTAAGGCAAATATTAGTTATAATCATAGCCATGCTTATTGTAGTGAAGTACCAAAAGCAGGATCTTGCCGCATTTCTTCATTTTGGTCTAGCTCCAATTTTTCCTGAGATAATTTATGCACATTTGTTGAAACAACAGTTGAATAAAAAAAACACAAAACTTTACTGGGAGGGCAGTTACTGAATATATATTTTATGTGCTGTTTTTAGTAGACACCTAAAAAATTAAACAGATGAAAAAAGTAGAGCGCATTTGAAAAAAAAAGCAAGTATGACTTTTTTACTGTTCTTGGAAATTAAATGTCATTATACAACAACCCCCCCCCCCATTAATATTCCAAAACGTGCACGCTGGTTGTAAAAAAAAGGTCAGTTTTTTTTTTTTTTTTTTTTTTTTTACAGCAACGGAGAACGCAAGATCTCTGTTGCTTGTTACTACCTGTCTCGCCATGTTAAACGAGTTTAACATAGCGAGACAGCTTTTAAAAAAAGCAACGGAGCATCTCCGTTGCTTTTTTTAATGTTGTCTTGCTATGTTAAACTTATTTAACATAGCGAGACACTTTAAAAAGCAACGGAGATCTTGCTTTCTCCGTTGCTTTTTTCAAAACTGTCTCGCTATGTTAAATGGGCTTAACCTAGCGAGACAGCTTTAAAAAAAGCAACGGAGATTCTCCGTTGCTTTTTTTAAAGCTGTCTCACTATGTTAAACTCGTTTAACATAGCAAGACAGGCTGTAAAAAGCAACGGAGATCTTGCTTTCTCCATTGCTTTTGCCCACAGCTTTAATGTGCTGCGTAAATATACACATGCGCAGTACATCAGAACTGCCGCAGAATACCCAGACAGCTGCGGAAGGGCAGCAATTAGGCATTATGCAATGCCATTATGTAAGAAAAGTAATTTTTTTTTCTTAAATAATGTCATTGTATAATAGCAATAACCCACTTCTGGGTGTGGGTAATGCTGGATTTACCCACAGTTGGCTTTGTTTGGCCACTCGGGCTTTGCCCTCATGACCAAACCACACCAACCGTGGGTAAATCCAGCATTACCCACACCCAGGCGTGGGTTATTGCTATAGTCATATGCACATGTGTGAGCACATGAGCGCACACACACGAAACCAGTGTTTGATGTTTTTACTTATTCTTTTACTGATGATTTGATTTGCAGTCATGCACACACTTGTTTATTCTTATCTTTCCTTGTTTTTGGTCATTTCCTTGCAGCAAAAATATTAAATTGTTAATGTCTTAAGGTACAAATCATTATCTGATTTGTTTTGGTGCCACTAAAGTAGTCCCATTTCTTCATGAGTAACAGTGATCTAATGTATAGCGACATTCTGTTCTGCCTTTTTAAATGCATTGATTTCTTTGTCAGCAGCCTTCAAATCTCTCTCCAGGAACACTTAATCAAGTTAGCTAGCTGGCTCAAAAATAATGACTTGCTCATAAATTTCACCAAAACCGTGCTGTTGCTAATATGCACCATTTAAAGACTCTGTGATAATTCAGGTATCTCCATCAAGGGCCTGTACCGGAATCTGCTTCCTATAGTAAACAAACAAAAGTATTTTGGAGTGTGGCCTGATCAATTTCTTTACTTTACTTTAGCTTTCATACCGAAACAGTAGTAGGCAAAGTTCTAAAATAGCTGAAGATTTCCTGCAGTCTCTCCCAATCTAACCCGATGTATCAGAAAGATCACACCTAAGAATATTTTCCTGTCATATTTAGAATATGGACTTCCAATGATCGTTCTAAATTCAATGTTCATTGTTGAAAGCTTCTCTGATACAAACTGCAGAGAACACAAATCTGATTCATTTTTCTAGCAAGCTATGAAGAACTCTAATGTGACTTTCTAACCAGAGTTATTTGCCTAGCCATAGCACTTATTCACACGCTTAATAAATTCTCTAAACTTAATAACTGCTATTGCAGCTAGCATGTTACAGAGGAGAGCAACGTAAGTTACTTTACCAAACCAAGAAAGCATATTACTAGTTATATTCCACTATAACCTGAGAAAAGGAGAAAAAAAGTGTTCTCTAAGATAATTTCATCTAGCTAGAAATGTATATTACCCCAAGAGGTAAGAAGCACAACTGAACTGGAATATATTTCGCCACGAGATAAGCACAACAGAATTCACTGCCTTCCAGAAAAAGAAATTAAAGTAGTCCTTCAGGACTAGCTTTATCCGCATCAATTGTCTTGATCCATTGTAATTGTACACCACTGTGAATTAGGCCACATTATTTTTTTAATATATTTTATACTTCATAACTGCCAACGTCAGAGGGGCCATGATTCTGGTAGCAGTAGAGGTTCATTTTTCCTTTCCTGGCATTCTGTCATTAAGAATTTGTTTGGCATCCTCGCAATTAGGAGGTTTTTAAGTCCCCTGTCCCTCCCCGTGAATTGGGGGAGCAAGCACACCATTTCTCCTCGGGGGCTTTTATAACTTCTCATTCCCAATCACACTTCCAAGACCCTGCAGAGGATGGTTTCTATTCTTATGGCTTAGTGAGCCAAATACATGCACCAGGATCACAACCAAGCATCTCACCACCCCTTCTCCAAGAGAATGCGGCATAGGACAATGGTATTCCACCTCATCCCTCCCAAGGATAGGAAGATGCACATACATCCCATGATAATTCCAGTAGGTGTTGTTGTTTTTTAATCTCAGATTGCCTGGGGCAGAGGGCTTTATTCCCCTGTACTGTTTTTTTAAGTACGTTCTAGGCTTCCTGCCCTTATGAGCCATTTTAAGCCCTAGTCAATTTCCATTTTGGTGCTTGAATTAACCAATCCTGTTTGGTGTTAGAATGGCCTTACCTATCCCATGATCCATAATTACGTATTACCCCGTAATGATAATAATTGGGATCATGCTATATATAATTTGAGGGGACCCGGGTATGGGATAAAGAATTTAGGAGAAGTCTGTATCCTTTAGTAGTACAGTGGAAGTCCTGGAGTTAATTTTCTGTTATCCATACCTCCAAGCTGCACTTGAATATGGACAAGGATGAGCTTTATTTTATGCAGCTGGAAAGTCTGTTCTAGAGCAGTAGTATCCAATGCAAGGTATACTTGTCCCTCCAAACTGTTCTGTTGATGTTGCAGAAGTGGTTTAGATCCCTAGACCTAATATGTCTAATACCATTTGACTTGCTGATGTGTACAGTAGGTCCATCAGTATTGGGTTAGAGGATGCCTTGAATGCCAGGCACAAGGCACCTCTTAGCAGTCTGTAGGATACAGAGTATAGTTACAAGGCTTTGAGGTGGTGTATATAGGACATATTGTTTAGACATTGTATCTTTTTAGTACGGTGTCTCTGTGGGCATTGTAGTTGTTGCATGTATCTGGACAGGTAAATGCTGAAGGGGGTGTTATACTCCATGGCTGGCCAAATGTGGGCTGAGTAAAGGAGTGCAATGACATATGTAGATGTAGTCTCAATCCCTTTGTTTATAAGTTGCACAATATAAAAAAAGAATTTCTTACAACAGTGGGCACTTTATTGAAAGTTAAGTCACTGTCCATTTAAGTTCCTAAGTCCTGAACAACAGAGTCAACTGTCAGGGGAATATTGTCAATTAGTTAATTCCCCTTAGTTATATGACCTCCCAAAGGCTACAGTAATGCATTTTTTGGCATTTCATTTCAGTCCATTATTCTCGCACCAGTCTTTTTTTTTTTTTTTTTTTTTTGCGACAAACCCTCCTGCAGGATGACAAAGTAGTTTGGGGATTCAATAACTCCTTGTAGGTTGCAGTCATCTGCAAGACTAGTCAATCTGAGCCCTTTGGTACTGGCTTTTTGCCAAACAGGAAAGGTCCTAGCATCGAACCATGGCAACTCTACTGGTGGTGATTCTCTCTGTGAAAGTAGCTTCCTTTATTTTGATCTTCTGATTCCTATATGATTCCTATATTCCTATAAGGCCAATTTTGAGAGAAAAATTGCCATGGATTCAAAGGACAATCATAAGGCATTTTTCAGCTATGTTAGGAACCTGGGTGGAAACTCCCAGATATGCTCAGAATTAGTCCAAAATGATACAAAAATCACTGAACCCACAGACATTGCCAACATACTGGCAGACAGGTTCAGTGCAAATTTCAACCCCCTCTCCCCCCCTAAAGGAGAGATCACTATCCCAGCGGAGTGTAGCCTCCCAGACATCTCAAATGCGCAGGTGAAAGCTGCTCTCTCTAAAGCTAAAAACACAGCATCAATGGGACCGGATGGTGTCCCCGGCTGTGTGCTACACGAGCTAAATGAGGAATTAAACCTGCACATAAGGCAGCTGTTTAATCTCAGCCTTACCACAGGATACGTGCCCAAGGAGTGGCGTACGGCAACTGTGGTCCCACTCCACAAAGGCGGTGCCTCTACGGACCCTGGTAATTACCGCCCCATAAGCTTAACAAGTCTAGTCTGCAAAGCTATGGAGAGAATCATAATGGAGCTCATAAACAAAGATATAGGGGACTTGCAGACATTGGACCCAACCCAGTTTGGCTTCGTCAAGGGCAGATCATGCCTTTTGAACTTGGTCGACTTCTTCGAAACAGTCACCAAGGCCATTGATGAGGGAAAGGCAGTTCATACAGCCTACCTTGACCTTGCAAAGGCTTTCGACACAATACCCCACTCGGGTATTGTAGAAAAACTTACCAGCTTAAATGTAAACCCATATGTCACAAGATGCGTTGCAAACTGGCTTAAGGACAGAACCCACAGGGTTAGAGTTGCTGGCGCTATGTCAGACTCCAAGCCGGTCACAAGTGGTGTCCCACAGGGCTCGGTCCTTGGCCCCCTATTGTTCGGCATCTACTTCTCAGAAGTACAGGCCAACATGGGAGGACTTTGGCTGACAAAGTTTGCAGCCGACTGCAAACTGGGCCATAGTGGAAAGTGCATCGGACACGGATATCCTTCAGAAGGGACTCACGGAAACAGATAGCTGGTGCCAGAGCCATGGCCTGAAGTTAAACGCCAAAAAATGTATAGTCATACCCTTCAGGAAAAACAAGGTAACCCCAAGCTACCATACAGGTGGCAATCCACTAAGCACAGAAGAGGTTATCAGGGACCTGGGGACCCAGGTTGACAGTGGCCTTTTTTTGACACTCACGTTGCTAAAGTGGTTAGAAAGACCTTCTACATTGCCCACCTGATCATGAAGGGATTCACATCCAGATCTAGTGAGTCATTGTTCCCCTGTACTCTTCACTTATCAGACCAATGATCGAGTACAATGCCCCATTCGGGATGTATCTCACCCGACATCTGCAGCAATTGGAGAGACCCCAAACGTTCCTCACCAAAAGGATAAAGGGACTCCAAAATCTGTCATATGCTGCCAGATTGAAGAAACTCTAGCTCTATTCAGTCGCATACCGTCTGCTCAGAGGTGACATGTGCCTGACCTACAAGGCCATGTCCAACCCGGAATTAATGGACATGCTCCACCTCAAAAAATCCAAATCCACCAAAACCACTAGAGCAAGCGACTTAAACCTTAGCACGGATATAAATAGGACATGCTGGAGGGATAGATTTATCACTCAGAGACTCCCTATGCTGTGGAATAAAATCCCGGTCCATGTGAGGCAGAGCACCTCGCTGGCTCTGTTCAAGAGAAATCTTGACCTGTGGATGGGAGATCGTAGGTTTACCCCAGGAATCATCTCTGTGTCAGTGCTGGACAGAGGCACAACAAACTAATGGGCACAGTATTTTTTCATATAAGGGGTGGCGTAAGCCACAAAACTTTGGGCTAGGCTTATAAATGCCTTAGGGCAGATAGCCTAGTATAAACCTATGAACCTATAAGCCATTTGGCAATTTACTTTGTAATCCAGGGATTTATTCCCAAGTTTTAGTTTTTCTGTTATGCTGGAGTGGGTGAATGTTTTGAAAGGCTTGACCAGGGTGAAGTATGCAGTGTGTACTGTTTTACCTTCATTCATTGTTTTGTTGAACTTTTAAAAGAAGTCCACAAGGCTGATTAAGCATGACTATCCGTAATGTACCTAAACTGAGATGGGACAAGTGTTTGGAGGTTTATGTCCTTATTGATTAGTTCCATGATAAATGATTCCGTGACTTTGCATCCAAGCCTGATCAGGCTTTTGGATATGCAATTGCCCAGGTCTGTGAAAGGTTCTTCCTTATGTTGGGAAATGACTATAGCTGTTCTCCATTCACTTGGTACAAAACCTGTATGAAGGCTGAGGTTGAATGGTGTTGTTTTGGGTGGCTGATGTTTAAGATGCATTCAGGGTTATTGTCAGGACTCATTGATGCAGTATGTGTATATTTTGATCGTGCTTTCAGGACTTGGTTTTGTGTGATAGCTAGCGGTGAGTCCATTTCAGGTATATTTTTTTGTATAGCCGGAGGGAAAAGCAGGGTTAAAGTGTGAGCTGAATTCATCCATCAGTTGGTTAGATACATCTTCAGCCTCAGTGTAGGTGTCATCATTCATAATCAGCTCATCGCATTGCTGGATTATGCGATATGCTGAGATTGCAAACAAACTAAAAAAGGCCTTGTGATTGTCAAAAGTTGGCTTTGGTGGAATTTATTAAACTCCTGAGTTTTTTGTTTAATTGAGTGACAAAGGCTGTATCACTCTTGGAATTACTGTTATTTTTGGTCAACATTCTCTTCCTCTTATTGCTGTGCGGTTTGTTTCTGAAGTTTTCCCTGCACTTGTTCCCACAGGGTATAGCTGCATCAGTGTAGCTGTTTACATGCTGGTATATTGTGGTGGTGAATGTTTTCTGTGTGTTCAGTGGAGTTAACAGGGTTGGGAGGGGATTTGAAGCTTGCCAGTGTATCACTTAGGAGTAGGTAGTTCGTCTTAGAGAATCTTTGGTGGATGGTAGAAGGGGTCTCAGGTTTCAGTTTTATTTGAAAGGGTACAACTTTATAGTCAGACGTAAATAATTGATGAAGATGCACAAGGGATGGTGGAAGATGCCCCTATATTAGTAAGGACAAGATCCAAGATGATATTCCTTTAGTGGGCACTCTTACTAATTGTTTCAAGGCATGTGTATGGACAAAGTTCAGGAATCTCTGCACGTATGTGCTAGAGGCAATGTAGGTTTCCTGGTCTGTAGTTGGATAATTTAGATCACCTAGGAAGATGACAGATAGATAGATGTTGTTTTCTCAGGTCATGGAAGGAGTTCTATAGTTATGTAGTATATGGTATGGGACCTTTCTGATCGTTATATGAACATGGAGAAATTCGTGTGCATTGTACTGCTTTAACATTTTTATCTAGATGAAGATTGTGACATCTTCACTTCCAGCTTATTCCCCATTCCCTTTGCATAGTAGTTGATCTAAACATGCGTTTGGCACTATAGTCCTGTGCAGCCAAAGTGCTGTCTGCCATTTTAAGACATATCTTGGTTACTAAACATGCATCTACATCCTCCAGGGTGAGGAAGGCTTGTAGGCAGTGGAGTTACTTGTTTTGGCTACTAACTTTTATTAGAAATGTGACAGAAGGAGATACTGCCAGCCCAGCTATCTGGAATTTTGTGGTTGTGTGTCATTTCTGAATAGCAACATGATTCATATGCCTGTGTTACAAATGTATTAGAACTGTATGTCATATTGTATAGACGTGTGCTGAAAATATATTTTTATACACTGTTGTAACTGTTTAACAGGGGAGACTGAAGCACAGGAGATTAACTTGCAAAACTTCAGAATAGTGGCTGAGATTAAGTTACTTTATAGCTGGGCAATAAACAAAAGATGTCTCTTGGTTTCAGTGCAGGAACAGACACAATGTCTGGAACTAGATGTTTTTTGTATTGTCTTTACATGTGGAGGAATGTAAATTAGTTTACGACTTCCATCATTTACCTTAGATGTAAGAGAAGTCCTTGTTTATGTATTTTCACAAATAGATGCTAAATGCTGGTAGTTTCTAACAATAGGGGGTTTAGTTTGGGAACTAAATCAGGTGACAAAATGTGATGTCATGCTGCAGGTATCCCAGCAGCAATATTTGAGATATTAATTTAAAAAGCATCTGACAGGGAGACTGGGCATTTGTATTTTGTCTTTGACCTGACAGCATCAGCTGGAAAACCCACTCACCACATCTGTCTTGCTTTGCTCTGGAAGTAAGTTAACTAGGGTACAGTAATTCCTCTTAGATTCAGACAGGAATGTAGCAAAGTATAGCTTAGATGTGTTCTGTATTTGAGACTGTCCTGCAGTGTTGTTTTAAATATTTCCTGTGATTTTGTTCTCTGAAGTAACTGTAATTGTCTATTGAGTATTGTCTTATTCTTTTATTATTATTAAATATCTTTAAGCCTTTCAATTGTGGCTGATCTGCCTAGAGATATTTAAGCTCTTTGAGTACTTGCATATCTATTTGGTGACACTGTGCAGGCCATTCCTAATAGCCTTGCTCTTGACAAACTACCATTTGGATCAATAGTAACATTACACAGTAAGACTGGACACCCTTTGCTAAGGGCCTTAAAGTTAGCTGATAAGTAGTGGCTGGTAGCAGTGAAAACTACCTTATAGTCTGGGCAGAAGGGGGGCATAGCTAGTAAACCTTTGGCAGCCTTTCTTACGTGCGTGTGTGTGTGTTATATATAAATCAAATCTCAGTGTATGTTTGTCAGCTACTTGGGCGGGGACACGAATCACTGGTTGGGCAGAGAGGATGCTGGAGGTCTTGGCTTGACCACTCAGCTGAGATTTTAAATCTATAACTGTGCCAGTGGGGATTCTTATTGGGGATATGGAGAAAGAGGGAGAAACCAGCCCAGACTGACTGGTCTCTGTGTGCTCTTAAGGGAAATTGCTCTTTACTGTGTGTGTACTTGTCATCCTCCCAATGTGTACGTCCTCCACTGTTGCCAGTGGTGAGGATTGAGGCTCCTTGATTACTGGGCCAGTGCTGAGGAGTCACAGGAACATGCTTGATTCATTATGTTGGTAGGTTTATCAGATTTGCATCGCTTAAAAAAGGCACTATCGGAATAGACATTGTCATTGCCTATAGTCAAAACCATAGAGGGGATAGATGCAGGCCATTCCTGGTGAAGTAGCATGGTTTTTCAGTCATATTCTCCCAGGCTGACAAATATTGGACCCAGTTCAAATGACACCAAAAACTTGGCCAATTATTTCAATTATATTTCGCTAATATTGTGGCAGCATTCTTGGACAAGGTACAATGCTGCTCAGTGCTAGGCTCCTACCTGCCTAGAACACATTGTCGGAGAGCTTGGCTCTCTCTATATAGTTCAGGAAAGTATATTTCAAATCATTGACATCCACGTGTTCTATGAAAGCGTTTGTTGTTCAAGGACTCGAGTACGTGTTTGGTCTGATGGATCCTGGCACTAGACAAGCAGCTGTCATTTTGTCTATGCTTTAATTTGAATTTTCCATGTTTCTTTAGATTTGTATGCACTTCCTGTGCACTCTGCTCTACATATGTAACAATTATGTTGTCTACAAATGTTTAGCTATTGCAAAACATTTTTGTCCACTAAGTTGAGCTAGACACATTTTTATACTGTTGACTCTTTTAATATGTAAAGTTGTCATCTTAAGCATCAACACTGGGAATATATCTGGGCTTCCTGCACTAAATAAGCCACATAGTACAAATTATTGTGTATCTGTACTCCTTGAATTCACATGTTAGTAAAGTATATTTTGCAAATTATAGTAAATATCCAGGGTATAGAAGTGTGTATTATATAAATCTACAGATCATATTATATTCACTGTGTTGAAATATCATGTAACTATGTTTTCATTCTTAGCTGAGGTCATGATTTAAAGGGGGCCCATGGAGCAGTTTTCTTGAGTTAACAAATGTAAATGAGTAAGTATAACTAATTTTGTGTGCAATATGACTGTTAAGTTTCAAAAAATCATGTTTTTTGTTAGCTCCATGGCATAGATGGAAGGAGCCATGCCTCTGAACCAGGCAACTAAGGTTCCATTAGTGACCATGGCACTGGAGACATCATCCAGTGGAGGGAATGGAATAAAAGGGCTGTGCTCACTCATCTCTGTTAAGGGCTGCATGCCATGAAGTAGTGCAGGTGCTGTGCTTCTGTTGTATATTTGAGAGCATTGCAAAAAGTGCACCCCAGGTTGGAATGGAGGTGGGACTGCAGAACGAACAATATGCTACCACATAGGAGGATGATGGTCAGCAAAAGGTGGCAGAAAGGCAAAAAAATCATGCTTTTTTAGTTTTTATCTCACAATCATGCTTTTTTAGTTTTTATCTCACACCTGCACAGTAATCATGTTTTTTTTTAAAACATTTTTGTTTTAAAAAAATGCTAATGCATTTTTGAATGGAGCCTTCCTTAGCAATGCCATTTTGATTCAGAGTTTCTGTCCTTTGACCAGTAACATCTTAGAGGCTGGAGGGTAATTTGGCTGAAAACTGGAAGCTTTGGATCCAGAAATTTGAGTTGTGTCTTGCTGTGAGTGAAATTGCAGGCAAGCAAAGTAATTGAGGGAGTTATAATGATGTTAACACTTTAAACATTAAAAGATAGGAAAAAACATGAGTTAGAAGTAATGGCAAATATTTCCAACGTACTGTGAGACAAAGAAATACCTATGTTATACTTATTTAACTGATCTCAAAAAAAAAAAGAGAGCAAGAAATCAAGTTTGGCAACTCCGATGATTCAGTTATGAGAGAGAATTACTTGAGGCTTAAAAAATGATCCGGTCAGAGGTAAAGTGTTGCGGGACTCCAGTTTAATATGAAACAAAACCGTGGGTGTATGGAAAGTGAATGACCTAATAAATATACAGTAAAAGGGCTGATAGCCTATTATGGCATCTTAGAAGCAGGCACACAGGTGAAAAGTGAAAAAATAAGGCTGAGTATATCATGTGACAGAAGGTAAAAGTTAAATTTAAATATGCATTCTTTAAGAGTCAGAATCAGTTATATAAAAAAGTGTAAAGAAACAAGTGGTACTGAAGAGTCCAGTCAAATGGATGCCTAAATCCAAAGCTCTGGACAGGGCCAACAGAAATTTGAATAAAATAGTCTTTCCAAGGAGAAGGGGAAAAAAACAGAAAAATAAGTGAGCAGAAACAAAATAAAGAGCAGGTGGCTACTTTTAAAGCTGCAAGCAAAAAGAAGCACTTGTGCATTTTGTTTGCAAAGATAATTAGAAAAGGCCAGGATGTGAGCTCCTTGAAGTAAACAATAGGACACCAACAAAGAAAAGTGAAAAGGCTACAGGGAAAGGTGCCTAAGTCTGATGAAAGATAAAGCAGCAATTAAAACTGTGCTGCAGGACCTGCTCCACAGAATGATTGTTTCTTTCGGCTTTTCCCGGTTAGGGGTTGCCACAGTGGAACTCCGGTCCGCTAATGATTGGCAGTTGATTTTTGCGTACCGGCTTGCCAGGCCTGACGCACAACCTTCAACGAAGGTACGCCCATTCACGCATGTCTCCACGCAGAAGACGCTCTAGCTGAGAATCGAACCGGACAGCGTCTTACTGTGAGGCGACAACGCAACCGCAGCACCACCACTGCGGATACCTGCTCCACAGAATACAGAACAAATAATTAAAAGGCAAAGGGAAAAGATGGACGATCTTTTAAGAGTAATTCTAAAAAGAGCAGCATTAGGGTAATTGGAATATAAGTGAGAGTAGGTGACAATGAATTGGAGCAGTTTGTTCTGCAGCTATTACAGTAAGCATTTTGTAACTCGGAAATCAAAAGACATTCATAGAAAGGATTTACAGAGTGGGACAGTGGCAAGCAGCAGCAGAATACAGACTCGGGCATATCTTGGGTGTGCCTTCAGTTCATTTGCTGTAAAAAAAGGCAAGCAAAAATACTTAAATTTATATAATTTTCAGGGATGTTCATAAAGCAGGCCAGTGACTACTCACAAGCAGCCAGTAGGAGGAAGAAAGTTATGCTGGAGTTATTAAATGAGCTAAAAATGAATGGAGCAATAGCATGGTTGAAACACCCTACAATTCTGGAAGTACAGCAGGGAATGGTAATGGTTTAGGCTCCACAATATGAAGGATGTTCAAAAGTTTAAATGTATCACAGATAGCTAAACAATACATTTGAAGTGTCTGAGAGATGTGGACTGGAAGAGCAACCTTAGTGATGCTGAAACACTAGGAGTGTGTGCAGCATCTGACATCAAAACCCTTCCACAAAAGAAGACAAGACTAGGAAGTACAGTAGGGCCACATGTCAGCAAAAGGGACGAACAGGAAATAGATTACAAAGGCAAGATAGTGAATGGGAATCAAGAGAATGACTTATTTCAAAGGGCCAGAAGAACAAGAACCATATTCAGTTTAGGTTGACCTGTTGAGATACCAACTGATTATGAAACTGCTAATCAAAAGAACTAGTACAAGCAGAAGGGAATATTTATTGTTCTTGAGAAGGGAGGAGTAGATAAAGATTACACTGAACAGTTAACACTTATTAGTGTTCAAGAGACTGTATCGTTCTGATATTTTAATAATGTGACTGTAATTGCAGTGTTAGTGATAGGATACTTGACAGGTTAATCTTAAACAGAAGAAATTGCTTCCAAATCTGTAGGCCTTATATAACATGTGCTTTTCCAGTATAGCAATATCCTTTTAAAACAGAGTAACGCACATGCAGTTTAAACAGATCAGTTTATGCCATTTATTGTAAACATCCATTGGATGGATTTCTCCTAATTATCACACAACCTGATAAGCTTTGAATTACATGGAAATTATGTGTTTTGTATAAAAGAAAAAAAAGTTGTAATGGAAAGTAATTTTTGTTGATTGCATAACCAAACAGATAAGTGCAACTTCAGCTGTGTTTTTTTGTGTATGCTTTTTAGCCTAGCTAAAAACATGCAACACCCCAGGGGCTTTCAGTACTGTAGTGGAGTTGCAGTGAGCATGAATAGTGGTTTTGTACCTGCACTATAAAATAAAGGCATTCTGACCTAGATATAAACAATAACTTTTATAAAGCACAGAGCAGTGGTGCTTGCTAATTCATTCCAACCATATTTTATTAAATAGAACACTAGCCTTCCTGTGTTCTGATGGAGGCATGAATTGTCTAAGTAATCATATTACAGCAATTCAAGATCATTTTAACTTTGGATATTAATTTCAAGCAAATTAATAAAGTGCAACATCTTAGAAACCAGTGGAAAAATGAAGTCTTCATGCTAAGTTTAAAAAAATATATATAATAACCCACTGTAATAGTCCTGTCCAACAATTATCTCTTCACATAGAACAAGCTCCTTTTCATAGTGACACATTCACAAAATCTTTACAGTACTTTTCAGTTAGCTTAATATTCATTTTTTTCCACCATGCAGCCACAAGCAAGTATAATAGTGTGCATGCTTAAATTTACATGAGTAAAACTTGTCATGTTATACCTGACTTGAAATTGAATTTATTTTAAAAGCAGACATGCAAATGCTAATCCACAAACACATTTTGTCAACACAGTAAGATTGATGAAACACTTGAAGCACCTAAATTGCTAGATCCTTGTTTAATGTCAAGATCTAATTCAGTAGTCTGTGCAATGTCAAATCTAATTGTAGTAGCAGCTAGTACCCTTGGCCCCTATCTAGTAGTGCTGTTGGTGTGATCCCCGGTGTGAACTTTGTTACCCATCCACTCATCAAGGTTCCTCTTGAAGAGTGATAGTGAGGGGCTCTGTCTTATGTAGATCGGGACCCTGTTCCATAGTAAGGGAAGTCTCTGCGAAGGGAATCTATCCCTCCAGCATGTTCTATTCATTGTTGTGTTGAGGTTTATATCCCTAGAGCGTGTAGCTCGAGTAGATTTGGTTTTGCTAAGATGGAGCATGTTCAACAATTCTGGGTTGGACATGGCTCTGTACGTTAGACCGAGATCGCCTCTGAGAAAGCGGTATGCAACAGAGAACAGTCTTAGCTTTTTCAATCGTGCTGCATAGGGCAACTGTTTGTTTGAGGCCAGTAATCCTCTTGGTTAGGTACCTTTGTACCTTTGAAAATGCTTGAGAGAAAAAAGCTTAAGAGTTGACTAGAATAATCCAGAATACCTTGGACTTCAACCAGAGTCTGGTTTTGGGAGATGGAGATTATCAGAAAGATCAGGAACACTGAAATTAGTGAATAAATGTGAGATTGTAAAGCATCAATCACATTAGCAATACATGGCTTTGCAAGAAAATGTGGCTGAGACTGGACTTTTGTTGACTTTGTTTAACTTGGGGGAAGGAATGTAAAGTATATACTCCACTTTACGTCATTAATGTTTTGAAGGTTCATAGGTTGGTACTAGACTATCGGCCCTAGGGCCTATACAAGCCTAGCCATAACAATTCCCTGGCTATTTCTTCCCACACTATTTACTTCTCTGGACCCCTGTCTAGTAGGGTGACTGACATGAGCCCCAGGGTGAATTTCATTTCTCCCTTCCATTCATCAAGATTTATTTTGAAGAGGGTCAAAGAGGCGCTCTGCTTGACATGTATGGGCAGTCTATTCCAGAGTCTGGGGACTCTGTGTCAGGAACCTATCCCCTCCAGCATGTTTTGTTTATTGTGATGACAAGATTTAGATCCCTGGAGTGGGTGTCTCTGAGGGATTGGGATTTCTTTAAGTGTAGCATGTCCAACAGCTAAGGGTTTGACATGGCCTTGTATGTTAAATAGAAATCGCCTCTGAGTAGACGATATGCGACAGAGTATAGCTGGAGTTTTTTAAGGTGGTCAGCATAGGGCATCTGCTTTAGGCCTGTGATTCTTTTAGTGAGGTATTTCTGCGGCCTTTCCAGTTGTTGCAGATGTCTTGAGAGGTACATACCAAATGGGGCGTTGTATTCTATAGTGAGTCTACTGAGGGATGAGTACAGTGGGACAATGACTTCCTTTTTTCTGGATGAAAAGCCCTTGGTGATGAGGTGTGCCACATAGAAGGATTTCCTGACTGTTGTGGCGATGTGGTTATCGAAGGTGAGACCACTGTCCACCTGTGTCCCTAAGCCTGTTATCACACTGTCCACCTGTGTCCCTTATCACAGTTTCGGTGTTTAGTGTGCTGCTACCTATGTGGTAATTCATGGGTACATGTTTTTTTCTCAAAGGGGATAACTAAACATTTCTTGGCATTGAGCTTGAACCCATGGTTCTGACACCAAGCATCTGTTTCTGTAAGGCCCTTTTGTAGAGTATCCACATAATTTGGGGATTCAATAATGGCTCCCAGTTTGCAGTCATCTGCGAACTTTGTTAGCCAGAGTCCGTTAGTGTTGGCCTGTACTTCAGAGAAGTAGATGCCAAACAAGAGCGGTCCCAGGACTGAACCCTGAGGTACTCCACTTGTCTGGAGCTGGATTTGGAGTTAGCTACTTTTACAGTGTGGGTTCTGTCAGTAAGCCAATTGGCAACCCATCGAGTAACGTAGGCATTAATGCCCAGCTTAGTAAGTTTATCTATGATTCCAGAGTGGGGGATGGTGTCCATGGCCTTGGCGAGGTCCAGATAGGTTGTGTGGACTGCCTTACCCTCGTCCACAGCTCTGGAGACTGATTCGAAGAAGTCAGTCAGGTTCAGGAGACAAGATCGACCCTTCATGAACCCAAACTGAGTGAGGTCCAGTGTTTGAAGGTTGCCAATGTCTTTGTTTATAAGTTCCATGATAATATTCCATGGCCTTGCAGATTAGGCTCGTCAGGCTGATGGGGTGGTAGTTCCCGAGATCCAAGGTGGATCCCTCCCTTGTGGAGTGGGAAAACTGTAGCTGTGCGCCACTCAGTGGACACGAAACCTGAGGTGAGGTATGATTAAACTTGACACTTAGGTTGGCACTAGAAACACTAGGACACTAAAATGGGAAAAAAGTAACTAAGAAAAACAATTTTTGTTCTTAATAGTATTTGTATGCAACATTTCTTGATAAAAACTGTATGTTAGAAAGTAAAGTATATTTATGTTGCATGTAGTCAGGGGTATTTTAAATGCAGGGGGTGGGGGCGAGTCTTTTTCAGTGTTTGTTGTTTACTTTAATATCTTTATCACATACAAGTACTTTTTTAGTTTTAAGAAATATAGGCATTACAATGTAAAAAAAAAAAGAAGAAAAGCTGGACAAAAGCAAGTTTAAGTTAATATGTTGTAATCTTGGGCTGTTGGGGTGTGGGATGAGGTGTAAAAGTGCACTGATTGTATGCAGAGTTGAGATGTTTTCTTTTACTTTTGCATAGGTGAATCTCTGGATTAATGCCATTGGCGTAATTTAAAAACAAGTGTTTTCTGTAAACAACAAGGCTTGATTTAAAAGACAAGAAGGTGAATGCTACAAGAATTGCTAAGTTTCTTGTATATGCAGTGATAATTAGCTTGTTTTTTTTTTCTTTAGAAAATGCTCAGTAGATTAAGAAGTCTGCGCTGAAGGCAGTTATACATTCTGCTCTTGTGTTTCCCTGGAAATTCCTGTGGGTAAAAGTAATTAATCTTGAGAGTACTGAACATTGTTGGGTTAGGGAAATGCAAAATTTAAAGGTACAAGGGCAAACATTCAGTAAAAAAATAAAATTTGAAATTACCAGAAATGAATAAGAGAGAGCTTCCGTAGCAGCCTTAATATATGTATGCACTTAGCAGAATAGTGTCTGATTTAATTTTATTTAAAGATAGCCAGTGCACATTTTCTTAAGGCTAAAAGTTAATGCTTTCTGAAAGTATACAGGTTGCTTTTCACATCTAAGAAGGGAATAGGGCTAAGAAAAGAACTGACGGCAATCAGTGTAAATAGGAACACAAACTGTAACAAACACGTTAACGTCAGTAACTTTAATATTAGGTTGGGTAGTGCCTGTGAGTGCAGCTATCAATTTGGGGCAATTGTTCCAATTAGGAGGATTAAACTTCATTTTTTTGAAGAGGTACATAGTTTTTGTGTGTTTGTTCTAAGTTAATAGGTTATGGGAATGTTTTGAAAATGTATTCAGTTTTTTCTTTGAGGATTTTCATTAAAATAAAAAGTCTTGAAAATGTGACAAAAGTCCAAATGGAGATTATGGTAAATCAACTGTGTAAAGGATCAAGCTGCCAAACATTAATGTGTGCAGGTAACGCAAGTAGAAAATACACATTCAAAAAGTGTCACATATAATAGATGGGAGCAATAACATTTTTCCTCATAATGGCTGCACTATCCATATTATTTTAGAATGTAAATGGCCTTACAGGTATAGACAAAAGGGTAAGAGCATTAAATTATATTAAGAAAGGCAGCGTGGAAAATAGCAATGCTGCAGGAGGCACATTTGGAAAGAACTGAGCTTGTGAATTTGATTAAAAAAGATTTCAGAATGGATATTCAGTAGAATATCATGGGCAAATGAAAAGGGGAGTATTTATATTAATTGCTAGAGGAGCTCCAATAATGACAGAAGAGGAAAAAAAGATAATAGTAGATTTGTGGTAATAAGTGGCTACTGGCAAGGGAAGGAGGATTATGCTGGCATGTATTTATATTCCACCAAAACCGCTATTATGGAGCTTAAGAAAATGTGGGGAGAAATGATCAGCTTTTGGTAGGGAATATCCCTTATATTTGTAGACTGTAACTTGATTTGCAACAGTGAGATGCATCAAAAAAGAGAAAAGATTAAAAAAAAAGTAAATTTCTGAAGAAATTCTTGAAAATATTTGGTATGGAAGATGTGAATTCAGCGGTAGGAACTTGGAGAGAATTTGTATACTATTCCCCAAGGTATAAAAACTAGGTTAGACACGATAGAAGTTACATTTCACAAGACCATGTGCATTTAATTGAAACAAATGTCCAATAGCTATTTCACTATGCACCAATAAAAATTAAGATAAAAATGCAGGGTAATGAAGTAAAAACGAGTCCCTGCTGCTTTCTTATTAAGGAATAGGTAATGGAAATTATTAGAGAGTTTTTATGGAAGGTAGAGGTTTCTACAAAAGTTATAGCTAGTAAGTGGTATAACATGAAAATTCAGTCAACTCCGTGCAAGTTTCGCACAGAGTCTACACGGAGTGTTTTCACGTATGCAGTGTTGCTCATCACCTTGCATCACACAATGCATATTAATGAGATGTGGCTCGCGTAAGCAAGATTTCGCGGTTCGCACCAGTGTTGCTGGCCTTGAAACCTCTAATATGAATGTGGATCATACTTCTCAATCTTTTAGTGCAAGAAATTTGGACAAAGGCTAAAATAATGGAGGGGACAAAGGCATAAAAATAGGGACAGATTTTCAATATTGTTCTTATAAACTGAGAAAGTAGCTTGAATAATAGGATTTGTGTTAGCACACATTTTCTGACGGATATGAACTCAAATGTATGTCATTCTGTATTGACTTCAGTCTTTAGTGATTTTCCAGAAGAACACAAATTTTGCAAGGAACAGCCCAAAAATGAGGCAAAAATCTGGACATTCTACATAAACCTGGTCAGTTGGGAGGTATGATGCGGCTAGCATTTCTGTGTATGTTTGCTGGCCACGAAAGCAGATTGTAGGACAGCACAGCAATTGCTTTTTCCTGTCTTGATTTTTTTTCATTAAAATTTGTTTGGAGCACTGCCATAGATTGTTTTTCCTCATTTCAAGTATGTTTCCTTTTTTTGGTGGGGGGATTGATACACACAGCCTACACAAATGTTTTTATGCCTCGAGCTCCTCACTGCTGTGTACCTTCATGTAATGGTAGTTTACTGAATTTTATGATGCTAAATAATAGAAACATGCTTTAAGGCAAGCCTTGCTTACTGAATACTGATAAAGTTGAACTTTTCTTACCCTATTAAGTTGTTTATCAGCTTGAAAGTTGTTTACCAGAATAAGGGGACTTGAAGGAGAAACTATCACAAGTATGTGGGTTAACTGTTCTTTCAAAAAGCAATATGCAGAAGCACTAAAATAAAATTAGACAGGTCTTGTTTACAACTTAGAAAATGATTTGTAATTTTCTAAAATATTCCATCAGTACAAGTCTTCTAGACTGTCATGACCTTTTCGCCTTATTGTTTATACAAGGTTATAAAATGCTTAATAGCCAGCAGTTGATTGAAAGTCACCATCCAGATTTGATTTGATTCGAGCATTAGCTGGACTGAGCATGCAACTATTTGGCCGGAGTTGGCCCTGTCTTGACTGAACAGATAGGGGGCTCCAACTCTAACAGTGTAGCTATCAGTGGGGAAAGATGATTTTTTGATGCATATGCTTGTGAGTACAAGGTTATTTTCCTTTTATTGAATTTTATCAGCTGATTTTATAATTGCTTGATGTAATTTGTTCTTTAGTGTAACTCATTAATAGTGCTCAAGCCTGTACCTTGGTGTTTTGTGTCACTTCTTTTAAACTGTATTAACCTCAGAATTGAAATAACAGACTGTAGAAACTTGGCGTCATGAAGCCATGGTGGTGCAGCGGTAGCATTGTCATCTCACAGCAAGAGGTTCTCCCGTTCGATTCTCGGCTGGATCACCTTCTGTGTGGAGTCTGCATGTCCTCCCCACAGTCGAGTGGTGTTCGAAAGACATGCGTGAATGGGCATGCCTTCATTGAAGGTTGGGTGTCGGGCTGGCACCTGAGCACCATAAAAATCTACTGCCACTCATTAGCGGATCGGAGTTCTGCTGTGGCGACCCCTAACCGGGAAAAGCCGAAAGAAAAAAGAAACAACTTGGCATCATGAACAGGATTCTAAGAAAAACCAAAGGCAGACCCTGATGAATTGGCAAAGGCTCTAGCAAATTTGAAGTTAGAAGATAAGGGGCAAAAGGTAAAAGGAGTAGGTGCAGCTGGATGGCTGTTGAAGTGCAACAGGAACTAGATTCTGATGTAGCAAAATATAAGAAAAAGGTTTTAGAGTTAAAAGAACAATGTAAGGAACATATACATACACACACTGGCTGGATAGAGATGCCTTGGAGAAGGGAGTTCTAGCGGTTGTCAAAGCAGGGGTAGAGGCAGAGAACTTAAAAAAGAGCCTGGTGACTGTAGCTACCAAGTTAATCCAGCCCCGCAGACAGTGGCGTGGGAAGGGTTCATGTCAACCACCCTCAAGGACCCAGGTGCGAGCTTTGGTGTGCAGGGCAGGATTTAATCCTGAAGAATGGGAAGGTTGCCTCCGTTCAGCTGATGAGGATGACAATGATATTGAATTAGTAGATGCCCCATCAGTGGGAGTACATCTGGTGATAGAAGAGGGCAGTTTACAGGAGCTGGGGAACAGCTGCAATAGGTAGAAGTGAGAACTTATACTGAAACAAAATTGTTAGGTATGATTCAGACCTATAGACAGAAGCGAGTGGAGACCATTCTAGCATGGTTTCTTCGAGTTTGGGACACCGGAGGGGAAGCAGTTATCACTGAATGCAGAGGAGATGCACCAGTGCTGTTGTCTGCTGTTTCACCCACACTTAAAAAAAGTGTTAAACAATGTAAATAATGATGTTCAAGTAAATACTCTGGTAGTATGGTTAGCTTCGGCTTTCCAAAATGCTTGGCCAGATGCCACAGCAACAGCTGATGAACATAAGCCATGGAAAACAATAGCAGAGGCAATTCAACAGTTAAGGGAAATTGCCATGTTGGCAACCATTTATTCAATGGAAATGCAAAATGAGGCAATGGTGATTCCTAGAAGATCAGATGCACAAACAATGACGAGTAATATGAGAAGTAAATTTATTAAGGATGCATCACAATGGTGAAAAGGGCAGCTGATGGCTGCTATGGCAGGTTATGTAGGGTAACAAGTATGGAATGTAATGACTACCCTAAACCAAATGGCAGAAATGGTGAAGGATAGAGAACAGAGAAAAGCTAGGAAAACAAATACAGATAAGCCTAAAAGTAACTCTGGTGAGAAAATCACAAAAAGACAGATGTTTATAAACTTACTAAAGTGGGGACTGGAAGCTGCAGAATTAGATGGAAGCACCACTGAGGAACTGTACAAAAGATGGAAACAAAAACAGAGAGAGATACTGGATCAGATTCCTAAGGCAAAAAGCAGCCTCCTACAAAAAGTCCTACCAGGAGTACTTTGGAAGGAAAGATAGGGTGAAATCAGTTATTTCCCAACATTCCCACTAAAGAAGAGTTAAAGCAGTGGTAGATGGGAAATTTTACCAATACCAGAGACTATACCAGAGACTTGGGGAGAAGGAATAGAAGACCCCAACAAAAAGATAGACAAATTGACTTGTAGGCAGGTTCCCAGCAGCCAGGAGTACAGTAAGAGTAATTACACCTGCGAACCAACTCTCTAATGTGCTTCTTAGCATCTATTAAAAAAAAAAAAAAAAAAAAAAAGACCACAACATGTAATGACCCTAGTATGCAGGTAACCCCTGTAGATTTTACGGACAGTCTGTAAAAGTTGATGGCTATGGGGTGCAAAGACATTAGGTGTTAAGAAAAAATCGAAATAGCCTTTGGAGATGGCATCCCCATTTGCATTTCAGCTGTAATAGCTCCCACACCTGAGCATATTTTGGGTATAGATAGATGTACTGAAAGCTAGAACCTTAGGGACCACTGTAGGACAATTTGGAGTGCGGCACTTCATTCAACACAGTCAGAACCATGGTTCGTTGTGATGCTAAGTGGGAACTGCTTTACATTCCCACACCAAAGACAATGCAGTTTTGCATTCCAGGTGGGCACACTGAAATCATTGAGACAATCCGAGAGCTACTATGAGTCTGTATACTCGAACCTACAGTGATCCTGTTTAACAGTCCAGTGTGACCAGTCAAGAAACCAAATGGATCATAGAGAATGACAGTAGACTACAGGGGATTAAATAAGGTAGCACCACCTTTAGCAGCAACCATTCCAAATACTTTTAGTTGTTGAAAGACTGTCAACATCTGCTGGGATGTATTATGCAGTCTTGGACTTGGCAAATGCTTTCTTTTCCATTCCCATAGAGGAGAAAAGTAGGGCACAATTTGCTTTCACCTGGAAAGTGAGACTGCATACTTTCCGAGTGCTACCACAGGGATATTTACATAGCCATGGGTTGGTTGCCAGAGACTTGGCTAAATTGCAACTGAAAAAAGTGACTGTATACCATTACATTGATAATGATATGATCACTGGGAAAAAGCCTGATGTGGACATTGCATTGCAAACTGTAATATAACACGTTCGAAACAGGGGGTGTGCTGTAAATGAAAGTAAAACACACCATGAACATCAGTAAAATTTATTGGCATGATATGAAATGGAGCAAAAAGAGAAATGCCTGCTGCAGCCTTGGAAAGCATTCAAAAGATTGCTGTACCAAAAACAAAGAAACAGGCACAGGCCTTTTTGGGAGCAATGGGTTTTCGGAGAGCATTTGTGCGTCGCCTTGGACTAAATTTGCACCCCCCTACATTATGTGACCAAAAAGAAGTGCGACTTCCAGTGGGCCAAAACAGCAGACTGCCTTTGATGAAGCAAAGAAAGCCCTGTAGCAGAGTGTGGGACTGGGTCCAATCGACCCACAACAACCTTTCATCTTGGAAGTGACTGTCTTGAACAATGTTATGTCTTGGAGGCTATGGCAAGAAGGATAATGCTGGCAAAAAGAGGCCTTTGGGATTTTGGTCCAAGAGATTCACCAGAGCACAAGTCATAGTCCCCTTGAACATGTGTTAGCTGTATACACAGCTTTGCCACACACACAAGAAATAGTAAAGCAACGAAGAGTGACTGTAAAGGTAGACTTACCCGATTCAGGGGTAGCTACAAAATAATACTTTGATGAAAACTTTGACAGCACAAACTTCGATACAAAAATGGAGATGGTACCTGCAAGAGTGGGCCAATATTGTACCTGGAGTATCACAAGCACAGCAAAAGCTGGCTGGCTTGGTGATTTTAGATGAGAGAGATGTGATAGTGACAGAGACGTGAACTGCCCACATCAATTGCTGAAGCACTGTTGTTTGATAGCTGGGACAGAAAAAAACAAGAACATGCATGGTTTACTGATGGTTCAGCTAAGATTGGTTCAGATGGCAGAACCTGAACTGCAGTGGCTTACTGCCTACAAACTGATATTGTTTTATTTGATGAGGAAACAGTTGGTTTGAGTAATCAAGCAGAGTTGCGAGCTGTTGCCCTTGTCGTGAATAGTTTATCACATGGAGATGAGTTATATTTCTATACAGATAGGTGGGCAGTTTATAATGGATTGACAACATGGTTACCTGCCAGGTAGCAACAAAACTGGCAAATCCATGGTAAACCTCTGTGGTGAGTTACAGAAGTTTGGCAGCAGCAGATATGGAACAAAGCACAGCAGTGCCAGATGAATGTTGGGCATGTGGATGCTCATGCATTTATTACCAGAGTCAGCAAGTAAATAAAATGGCAGCAGTATGTATTACTGAAAAAAGGATTGCATATGTCAACATGTCCAGATGGGTCCATGATCAAAGTGGACACAAGATATATCGCGATAGAGTGGACATGGTATGATGTTGAACAAAGATATAACTATAAATGTTATAAAGCAATGCAGAATTTACCAAAGTAACTGACAAAAACAATTGCAGGCAGAAGCATGTGGACATATTCATAGAAGTAGCCGACCAGCACAGATCTAGCAAGTGGATTTTATTGGTCCTTTGCCACCAGATCAGCATCAGCAATATTGTCTGAATATCATGAATACGTATTTGGGGTTGCTAATGGTTTCCCCATACAAAAAGGCAAATCAACAAGCAGCATTGAAGGGATTAAACAGACTGTGTGTGACCAATGGGACCCCAATGAAATTCATAGTGACCAAGGGAGCCACTTTACAGGTACTAAAATTCAAAAATGATCAAAAGAATGAAATTTGATGGGTTTTGTATGTACCATACCATCCTCAAGCAGCTGGATTAATCGAGAGATATGGTGGCCTTCTTAAGGAACAGATTCAAAAGAATACAAGTGCTGGAACATTGCAAGGTTGGGCAAAGGTATTATAATTGGCTGTAAGTCAAAATATAGACCTAAAAAGAATCAAGGTACTCCCTTGCAGATGCATCCAATCAAATTGTTGCATCTTAACGTTAAGCTGAATCCAAATGCCATATATCCCATGATAACAAATACTACCCAAACCCGGTTCTGGTTGTGTACAATGACTGAACAGAGGGGTCTCCACCCAGGAAGCCGTGTTGATCACGACAGGCTGGAGATTTTTCTCCCAGAAAATTGGCACTGGATTCAGAGAGGGTTGCTAGGAGAATCCTTAAAGGTTTTAACCTTGTGGGAGCCAGAACAAAAAGTTACAGTAAAAATTAACTTAAAGTAAGACACACATGATTCAAAGGGGACAACCCCTGCTAGAGATTTGTATACATCAAGATGCTGTCACTTTGTTACAAGACTATGCTAGACCAAGTAAATGGTTGGGAATCAGTATGGTAGTGACCACCCCCCACCAACCAAATGAACATGGGACTGTGATTTTGTAATGGGCCTTGTGCTACTGTATTAGTGCTGCTTGATTCTGCTAAACAACCATTACATTTTCCTCTCCCCAGATTATTGCCCCTGTCTGGAAAAATGCCAACTGTTTCCGACGACTATACCTAGGTTGACCTTATGATTGCAGCAACCCTATTTCTTAGTTGGAAAATAAAGATGTTGCAAACTTAACAGCAGATTGTGATTTCTACTGAAAGTTGGGCCTTGACCTATATGCAGCAACTCCTAGACCTACATTAACTTAAAATATCACTCTGACAAAAAGTGTCACAGCTGTCTGTATATTGAATTGTGATAGGCATCCTAAAAAAATGTGTTCCAAATCTCTGTTGGGTTCCTCCTGCATAGCTGAATTTGAAAGAGAGGATGACACCTGTGACACTCTTTCACCTAGTTTAAAAATATGTGCCATGGACAATAGTTCTACTGTATTTGATGGTTTGGGACATATGGTAAGATATGCTAGAAGATGTCAAACTAAGTAGTGCTAGGGTAATCCAACGTGTTAAAATGAACATGACAGCAATTGATATTACTACTAGATATCCACATTGTAAACTTGCAGGATTTTCCTTGCATATAAAATACAAGCCTTATAGGTACAAATTAAATAAGCACGACGTTTCAGGTATATTGGGTACTACAGTATAAACATCAGTACTCTATGTAATAAATTAAACTCCTTAGGTTATGACATAAAATGGCATTTAAGTTGTTAGCTGACCATGATCCTGAACTCGGGGGGACCTGTAGATAGTATCTTGACACAAACAGTAATGTATAATAAATTGACCATACCACTATGTACACACACATTTCTTTACACTTTCCTATTTGCAGTGGTGATGGACAGGTTGACAGACGAGATCAGACAGGAGTCCTCGTGGACTATGATGTTTGCATATGACATTGTGATCTGTAGTGAGAGTAGGGAACAGGTGGAGGAGACCATGGAGAGGTGGAGATATGCTCTAGAGAGAAGTGGAATGAAGGTCAGCAGGATTAAGACGGAATATGTGTGTGTGAATGAGAGGAAGGATAGAGGGAATGGTGAGGATGCAGGGAGTAGAGGTGGCGAAGGTGGATGAGTTTAAATACTTTGGATCAACAGTTCAGAGTAATAGTGAGTGTGGAAGACAGGTAAAGAAGAGAGTACAGGCAGAATGGAGTGGGTGGAGAAGAGTATCAGGAGTGATTTGTGACAGACGAGTACCAGTAAGAGTGAAAAGGGAAGGTCTACAAGAGGGCAGTGAGACCAGCTATGATATTCATTGTGTTACACTGCTGCGGTCATTACACTTGGGTTATCCTGCCGTCAGGCGGTCCCACAGTCGGCCTGAGTTCCAAAGTCTTGGTCCGGCGTCTGTTGCTGTCGCTTCTTCCCTGACGCCAGTGTGCCAGGGGTATATAAGATGCACCCGACGCCATTTCTTCAGTCTTTCTTGCCGCATGGTGCCCAAAGCAGAAGCAGTTTGCAAGTGCCAGTCGGCCGACTCCTGAGAGTTTTGAAGTCGAATTTCAGATCCGAAGTCTTCAATAAAGCTAAGTACCCCGTTGAGGAAACTTTTTTCTTGCCTCAGACCGATGTCAGAAAAAGTTAATTGTATTTCTTGAAGGAAGCAAATACTCATAAGGACTTCCACTCTTACTGTATTCCATGCCTAGGGCAATGATCATGACGTAACTAGTTGTAGGTTTTGTGCTAGATTTAACAAACGCACTATAAAAAGACGTTTTGATTTTGTTTTGCACTACTTTTGCCGTCGGACCAGCCGATGACCTCAATACCGAAAAAACGCAAAGACAAGGATAAAGACAGGCATCCGAGGTCCAAAACCGACAACTAAACCTCTTCTAGGCCAGTCGCCGGTTCGCTGGTTTTCAGTGAGGCGCTTTCACAGCCCCTGACACCCGCTACCTCAAAGCCACAGGCCGCTTCCGACTCCCACATGGAGACATCTAGGCCTCTGGAAACTCAAGGTATTGGGCCTACGGAAACTAATCCCTCAGATGGGTCCAGAGCTGCTGAGTGGCATCGGCTTCTGAGGGTGTTTTCAGACATTCATAACTTACCATTAAGACAACAGCCAAGACAAAGATACCATTAAAGACAAAGAAACAAGTACAGCATTCTCCAGGACAGTCCTCCATGCCTAAGAAACAAATGCTCAAAATGGCCAAAGACCTCATTACTCTAATCGGGGGTTCCCATCCCCCTCCTGAGAAAAGGCCTAGGCAGGATACAGACTATGACTCCTCTGAATCAGGTTTCCATTTCCTCTGATTCCTCCTCAGACCAGGGATACTCTCTACCCCCCTATGAGGACTCTGATGCTGAAGAATCTATCCCTTCAGCCTCTCCTCCTGAGGATTATTCTTTTGGGGAAAATTTACATACCATGGGGGAGCATTTCCATTGGGAAAGTCAGGATTATTCAGAATCCAAGAAAAGGCTCAGGGATTTCCTGTTATTGCCTCAGCACAGGCCCCTGGCTATTCCGCCTGTGCTAGATATTGTGGATGATGTGTTCTCTGAATCCAGTTTGTGACCTCTCCTGACTCTTTGCCCCCTGCTACAGCCAAGCCAGATTGGTATTACAGAGTCCCTGACTCTCACAAGTTTCTTTACAAAAACCTTCTGTTGATCCATCCAGAAACTATTTCCCAGGGTCCAAAAGGGGTTAAGGCTTCCATTGCAAAAAATCCAGTACCCTCTGACAGAGATTCCAGAGCTTTGGATAGATGGGGGAAGAAAGTATACACTTCTGCAACTTTAGCAGTAAGAGCTTTAAATTGCTTAAGTACCAACAATATTTAATGGCTCAGTTAAAACAGAAAATGCTTGCAAGCTCAGAAGCTCCTGATTGTAAAGAAATGAAGGATTTATTACATGCAGTTGAACAGGTGGGAAAACATACTCCACAATGTGGCTTTGATTCTTTAGAGGTCTCTTGTAGAGCTGCAGTTACAGGTTCTGTGATTAGAAGACATGCTTGGTTAAAAGAACAAAGTTTACCTGATCATGTTAAGGCAAAATTATTGGATGCTCCTTTACAGCATGATACTTTGTTTGGTGTTAAGGCAGAAGAGGTGTTAAAATGGAGGATAAAGCTAAATCTATGCAAACAGTCAAGGATTTCTTACAAGTACAGCCACCTTGGTTTAGCAGAAATTGGCCAACAAAGAATTGGTCCTTTCCAGTGGCCACAGAGAGGCAGATACAGACGCCCAAGGGGCAGATCTCAACCCCAAGGCTCAGACAGACAGCGACAGTGGGGCACCTCAACCCCAAAAGGTGGTGAGGACAAGTCTCAACCTTAAAGGTAACAGTCACAATGACTTTCCCCTTCGTATGCCAAGCACATCCCTTTTGGAAGACCCCTTAGGGGGAAAACTAGCACTTTTTTCTCAAAACTGGCAAATAATCTCCCAAGACAAATGGGTCCTGAATATTGTGTCTCAGGGTTACAGATTCCACACTCATACTTTACTAAGGCTAAAAGGAATGCCAGACCTGCCACAAAATCAATGGGCAGAGGCACAAAAACAAATTTCAGCCCTCATGGACATGAGAGCTATTCAGAAAGTACCACAACAGGAACAAGGACAAGGATTTTACTCAAGACTCTTCCTGGTCCCCAGAAAGGACAAGGCCTGGAGGCCCATACTAGACCTTTCAATTCTGAATACTTACCTGGATATTCCAAAATTCAGAATGTTGACATTACAGCAGCTTCTACCCATGCTGGACAAGAAGGCTTAGCTTGTTACTCTGGACCTCAGAGGCATACCTGCATGTCCCTATCAGACAAAATTGCAGAAGATACCTCAGATTCAAAGCTGGTACAATGCACTGCCAATTCTCTGCACTGCCCTTTGGCTTATCTACTGTGCCCAGGGTCTTCACAAAGTGCCTGGCACCAGTAATTGCATTTTGCAGACAAAAAGGATTTTAAATGTATCCATACCTGGACGACTGCCTCATTCAAGCAGAGACAAAGGACATTCTTCTACAGCATCTGGCATTTGTAAAAAGGTTGCTAATTTCTCTAGGGTACACAGTAAACAAAAAGAAGTCAAAACTAGTGCCCTCACAACAGATTATATTCCTGGGTGCCAGCTTAAATACAACGGCCCAGATGGCTTACCTCACGCCAGGCAAACAAGTTCAACTAACTCAATATTTTCAATTACTGGCAAGAAAGTCACATCTCCCTGCAAGAAAACTTCTGCAGGCCCTGGGATTCATGGCATCCTGCATACTACTAATACCATATGCCAGACTGCATATGAGGAAATTACAGTGGTACCTGAAAAGTGTTTGGACTCAACAGTTTAGAAGCAGTAATACCAATGATTCCCTGCCTACAACAGGAGTTTCGATGGTGGGCACAGGCATGTCACCTAAACAAGGGTCAGCCTTTTACCCAACCCACAGCCAAGCAAACTCTAACAACAGATGCTTCGGATTACGCCTGGGGAGCACACATGGCAGGAAAATGCATTCAGGGCAAGTGGACCACATACCAGATGCATCTTCACATCAATCAAAAAGAGGTGTTGGCTGTCCAAAATGCCCTAACAGCTTTCAAAGACCTTCTACATCCAGGGCAATTTTTACTAAAGACAGACAACACCACAGTAATGTGGTACATAAACAAGCAAGGGGGCACTCATTCTTATCCCCTATGCAGGCAAGCCATGACCTTGTGGAACACAGCTCTAACGTATCAAGTTCACCTGCAAGCACAATTCCTGCCAGGAAAGAAAAATACTCTGGCAGACCATCTAAGCAGAAATATCATGGACCCTCACGAATGGAAATTGAATCGACAAATCTTCAGCATGGTAATGCAAAAATGAGGATGCCCAGACATAGACCTTTTTGCCTCCCCACTGAATTGCCAACTACAAAAATTCTGCACAAGAACTTATCACAAACAAGCATGGAAAGTGGATGCTCTTCTGTTCAGCTGGAAAAACCTAAAAGTTTATGCCTTCCCGCCACTGCCTCTCCTTTCAAAGGTACTCCTAAAAGCCAGACAAGAAAAACCACAGATGATCCTGATTGCTCCAGACTGGCCACGCCAGGACTGGTACCCTATCTTAAAGAACTTAGCTCAAGGCCCACCATGGATTTTGCCTCAAATTCCACACCTTCTGACTCAACAAAACAATCAGATCCTGCAGGTCAGCTCAATACCCTAAACCTGGCTGCATGGCAGCTACATTAGTCAAACAGGCAACACCTCTCTCTAAAGCTGTTATGGATGTCATTTTGGAGGCCAGGAGGCCTAGCACCAGGAAAGCTTACTCAGAAAAATGGAAGAGATTCTGCGCCTGGAACCAGGCTCAAAACCTTGACCCTCTTGTTCCAAACATTCCTCAGATTTTACAATACTTAACTGAGATGCTGGACAGAGGCCTATCTTTCTCATCAATTAAGAACCACGCCTCTGCCATTTCAGCACATTACAACACGGATCCTCTTTTATTCTCTCATTCATTGCTAAAGCAGTACCTCAGAGGGGCTAAAAACATAAGACCGCCCCGGAGAGCACCAACACCAACTTGGGACCTCAACTTCATTTTGGAAAAACTGACCTTACCACCTTTTGAGCCAGCCAATACAGCCGATCTAAAATTTTTATCATGGAAAACAGCTCTGCTCCTGGCAGTAACTTCAGCACGAAGAGTCTCAGAGCTACAGGCATTAATGGCAGTGGAACCTTTTATAATTTTTCATCAGGACAGGGTATCTTTAAGGACAAACCCTACCTTTATGCCAACGGTGGTATCTAGTGTGGCTCTTAACCAAACCATCCATTTGCCAACTTTTATCCAAATCCACAGATTAAAGGGGAGAAACTTCTGCATTCTTTGGACATACACAGGCAGCTATGCTTCTACTTGGACAAAACAAAGGCTTTCAGGAAAACTGAGCAACTGTTTGTAGCATATGCTGCAGGATCACAGGGCAAGGCTATCTCAAAGCAGACTATATCCAAATGGATAGGACACTGTATTCGGTACTGCTACACACACCATGGAAAATCAGTCCTAAATAACATTAGGCCACATTCCACCAGGGCAACAGCCACTTCAACAGCCTTTCTCAGAGGAGTACCTACCAAGGAAATTTTGGAGGCTGCAACTTGGAGTTCAGTGCACACCATTACCAAGCATTACCACCTGCCTCTTTACTGTAAATCCAGAGCAGGCTTTGCCACTGCAGTTCTGCAGGGCCTCATAGCCAAGCCTAACTCTTTATAGACCAGCCACCCAACCTCAGCTTTGGGATTCTACCCAAGTGTAATGACTGCAGCAGTGTAACACGATGAACATAGTACAGTTTTGTACCTACCATAAATGTAGATGGTTTTGTACCTACCATAAATGTAGATGTTCGAGTGTTCACACTGCTGCAGTCCAGGTTACCCTCCCTCCATCCCCTCTGAACTAGCTGGACTTATCTATACCTTTCTATCCTATAAAACCTTTGGGGTGTATTTGCTGGTAACTGAAACTATTGTTTTTATTTTATATGTATATTTTTGATTAGCAATATGTATTGCCTTCCTACTTGGGGGCACCTGGCATCTGGGGCAAGAAAAACTGAAGAAAATGGCGTTGGGTGCATCTTGTATACCCCTGGTGCACTGACATCAGGGAAGAAGTGACAGCAACCGACGCTGGACCAAGACTTTGGAACTCAGGCCGACTGCAGGACCGCCTGATGGCAGGATAACCCAAGTGTAATGACTGCAGCAGTGTGAACACTCGAACATCTACATTTATGGTAGGTACAAAACTGTACTTTATATGGGTTGGAGGCAGGAGTCAAAGCTGGGCGTGGCAGAGTTAAAGATGTTAAGATTTGCACTGGGTGTGACGAGGGTGGACAGGAATAGGAATAAGTATATTAGAGGATCAGCCCAGATTGGAAGGTTTGGAGACAAAGCCAGAGAGATAAGATTATGTTGGGTTGGACATGTGCTGAGAAGGGATGCAGAGTGTATTGGGAAAAAGATGCTAAGGAGCAGGTAACAGGAAAAGAGGAAGGCCTAAGATAAGGTTTATGGATATGGTGAGAGAGGACATGCAGATGGTTGGTGTGATAGAGCAGGATGCAGAGGACAGGAAGAAATGGAAACAGATGATCCACTGTGACGACCCCTAATGGAAGCAGCCGAAAGAAAAAGAACTACTATGTACACACAGCAAATCTTAAATAACCTCACAAAAGTAATAAATCAAGCCTTTTGCATTTTGTCCCAATTAACTGCTAATCAGCAGTATTTATTTTACATGTAAAAATAAATTTTGTACATTGATTTTTAATTACCTTTCTAGTCATAAAGGAACAAAGCAAGTCTGTCCATTTGTAACTCTGCCTTTGTAGTTTGGTAAAAATTGGTGGGTGTCGCACATTAAAACTACTGTAATTATAATATATGTATTGATTTGGCATGTTGCCAAAAATGGCCCCAGGGATGGGTATGTATGATGATTAAAAATGTCTCATCCATGCCTACATAATGGGACCTGCGAATGCACTTTGCATCGATATGTAGTAAATGGTATAGATATTTACCAGCTCAATGACACCACAGTTTGTGATATCCATCTGCAAATTGGCATGGAGCGATGGTATCATTACAGATGGAGCACACTGTAAAAGTAACATTCGTGCAGTTATTGATGTCTGTACTGGAAAACTTATCAAAATTGACTAAATAGATGGGTATCACTTTCAGTGGTAGCCCACCCAGAATTTCAACAAATCAAACAGGAATGACAAATGTAACGCACGTCAAACAGTGTTTAAAATTATTAAATACAAAGGTACCATTGTAAAAGTTGTAAATGAAATCCAAAAAATAACTGCTTTGCATTGTTGTGATGTTTTTATGTGGTCACCCAAGCCCTCAGCCTGGTTTAACCCACTGTTACATCCATTGTTATTGATTGCAATTATTTCTGTGTCTTTTTGTGGTGTCATGCTGCATTTATTGTAAAGTGATAGATATAGATTAATGTTATCAGTTTTAACTCTTTTATAAGGAAGACAGAGCATGTGTTGCTCAGTGCAAGGGGTGGTCTGTTAAGAATCCACACAGCCTACTCAAATGTTTTTATCCCTCAAACTCCCCACTACTGTAGACCTTCATGTAATCGTAGTTTATTGAATTTTCTGATACTAAATAATAAAAGCATACTGTAAAGTGAGCTTTGCTTATTAAATACTGGTACAGTTAAACTTTTATTAACCTGTTAAGTTGTTTATCAGCTTAAAAGTTGTTTACCAGAATAAGAAAAGCTTAAAAGAGAAATTATCGCAAGTTTGTGAGTAACTGTTTCAAAAAGGGAAGCAATATGCTGAAGCACTAAAGTAAAATCAGACGCATCAGGTCTTGTTTACAACTTAAAAAATAATTTGTAATTTTCTAAAATATTCCATCAGTATAAATCTTTCAGACTGTAATGATATTTTGACCTTATTGTTTATATAAGGTTATAAAATGTTCAACAGCCAACAGTAGCTTAAACCTCATCATCCAGATTTGATTTGATTTGATTGCTTTGATTTGAGCATTAGCCTGGACCGAGCTGTTTTGCCAGTGTCGGCCCCGTCTTGATTAAACAGATAGCCACACAGTTAGAGTTTGAGTCCCTTATCAGTGGGCAAATATGATTTTCTTAATGCATATGCTTGTAAGTACAAGGTTACTTTCTTTATTGAAATGTTATCAGCTAATTTTATTATTGCTTGATATAATTTGTTCTTATTTAGTGTAACTAGTGTTTAAGTGTGTGCCTTGGTGTTTTGTGTCACTTCTTTTAAACTGTATTAACCTCAAAATTGAAATAAACTGTAGCAGGGGCCATTGTTTGCATGATGCACTGCATAGCTCAAATGTGTTTGACTGTTCTTGTCTGGTTTGCGTGAAGAGAGGCAGTGCGCAAACTGGATGGATGGACTGCCCAGGTTGCAGACGGGACCCAGACAGCACAAACATAAACTGGATGCATTCAGTTGATACTACTGATCATCATGCAAACACTGTAAGCAGTGTTGCACTGTGATTAACTGTGAGCACTTTACAATGAATACTAAGATAAAGAATGTCATCTCACTAATCCTGTGGCAGCAGGTGTTAAGTGTAGGTCTGGAGTGCATATTGTCCAGAGTTCTAGTACAGGGTGTGCAAACTTTGTTTTACTGTTGTCATATTGCAGCTTATAGCAGTGAAGTGCAACATGCACAACTGTTTTGTCAACCTTCTTGTGGCAACAGCTGTAAGTGTGGGACTACTGTACACATGGTTCAGGGTTCGAATACAACATATTGCATAAACCTTTAATGTTGTTCCACTTCACATTATAGTCACCCTCACTTATAACACTTGACATAGTGTAGCTGATGTCAATATTCAAATATGTTAGGGCTGAGACACTAATATTGTGTGTTTACCTATTTTTTATCTATGTGTTGTCCATTTGTTTTCAAAAGTAAGAGTGCGGGTGCACTGTATATTATGTTCATGCAAGTATATTTGTGTTTTCTGGACTAGCATTATCTTCCCATATGATTAATACAGTTACACAAGTGCCTGTATACCAAATACCCTTGAAATTGCATTGCTTGCTACAGTTGGACATCTCTTACCATCGGACAAACACGTTGCCAGCACCCTGGACTACCGTATTTGCTCGATGCTAAGTGATGCATGACTTTTTCAGATGTTGCAAAACCAAAAAGTGTGCACTCTCAGGAAGTGCAATTGACAGGAAAACATCAAGATATAAAATGCAATTGGCAGGAAATGCTCATCCTACATTGGGCTTTATCTATGGTAGACATGTCTGGTGTTTCTGGTAAGGGAGTGTGCTTTCAAGCGCAGATGTGGGGTGTCCCAGTTATAATGATTATAGTTTACAGAAGGCCATTAGTGCCTCTGGTTTAAAGGTCTGACATTACATTGCAATATAGAAGAAAACTTAACAGTTTTGTATATTTGGAAGGTGTGGTTTTTGAACCCACAACCTCTGACTACTCTCTAATGCTGAAATAAAGTTTTAGCCTACAGGCTAATGCATACATACTTTCCTGTTACAGTTGAGAGATGCATGCTCAGTTTGATACAGCTGTATAATAAATCAAAAAAGGAGTCTTTACTTTTAATGTTACAACAACAGTACATTTCGGATGCGTACGTTCCACCTGCTTCTCGCATCCATGCCAATCTAGCTGCATGAGTTTGATCATTCAGTTCTTAGTCTGTGATGGCTGTGGAAAAAAATAGAACAGAATAATATTATGAATACCAATCCTGACTATATCCAGCTTTTAACTTTGCCGAGTAGTCTCTGTAAGTGATACTTACACATCTGTGGGGTGCCCACAGTTCTATATTCCTCGATCCAACAATTGAGGGTATCCCTCTTCCTCATCCAGAGGTTTCTGTAGTTATGCCTACATTGATCTCCAGTGCGGGCGATACCGGTAGCACTGGTCAAAGCCCAGACAAGACTATTCCATGCCTCTGATTTGTAATCCGAGCTACAGTAGTCCTTCTGCAGTAGCCGGGGTGCATGTTCATTCGCTAGGAGTCCAATAAACACTTTGGACTCCTGGACACCCCATCTTTGAGCACAGTCTCTCAAAACCTCCACAAAGAGTTGCAATGCCTACCACAGATCAAGACTAATGTAGAATGATGTTTTCTCGCCAATTGCAGATATCGTGCTTATGGAGAGTGTGCACTTTTTGATTTTGCAACATTTCAAAATGTTGTGCATCGCTTACCATCACATAAACACAGTATTCAAGAGTGCGCACTGGCAGACATGTTTTCACGATTTCTCAGTAATATTAATTGAATGCATCTGGTTTATGTTTGTGGCTGTCCGTGTCCTGCCTGCTAACTGGGAGGTCCATTTGTCGGTTTGTACACTGCCACTGTAAGCACAAACCAGATGAGCATACCCGAACACGTTTGTGCTAAGCAGCGTATGTGCAAACAGTGCCCCCCCCTAAAAACTGAGAAATAGTTGAAAAGAGGAAACTGAATCTGTATGACATACACTGCAGCAAATATTAGTACACATGAGATATGTGTACATAGGTCTGGATTTCAGCTCACACTCCAATGCACCTTCAGAAAACAGGATGGGTGCATTATCCGCCTCTGCGACAAACAGCTTTGCAGAAAAGAAGTGAAGTAATTCCTCAAACAACCAATTGCAACTTAATGTACACTGATATCAAGTCGTACGTTGTTTGTACATTTAATGTATTTGAATGTACTGCATTTAGTTATCACAAAACCCGTTATGATTATTGCTTGCAAATATACATCTCTGTCTTACATTTTTGTGTTTCTTAGTCATTCATCAGTTATCAGATCAGTACTCCGAGTCATGCAATGTGTAAGCCAGTCTGAATCATTTACCTTAAAATGTGTAAGGATATTAACTGGGAATACTTTGATATGCAGTTGCCATTAAATGAGGGGCAGGTGCAGGATGAGGATATTGATCAGGGATGTGTGGCTACTGCAGCTTCAGTGCCTGTTGACTCTGGCCGTATTCAATGTGCGAGTGAGTTGCCACTCAGGAGGGTTTATAGGGAGTCTCGGACAGGGCCTGCTGTACTTCTCCAACTGGTGCAGGTGTCTCTTCCCGTGTCATTCAACATATGTTTAGGACCGTCATGGAGGCACAGGCATATTCAGAAAGGTGCTTCAGACAAAATACTCAGGGTTGTAGACATGGCACAGGCTGACATGCGTGACTGCCTCTACCTTGTTGCCGATGCAGTGGATTGGATGAATAACCTGTTGGAATGAGCAGTGTCTGTGATGGAACGTCTTCTGGGAAGAGGACGGTGTCCTCATGGGCAAAAGGTCAGCCACAACATCTGCTGATAGCCAGCATGGTCATGCCCAATCACGCTCCCATAGTGGCAATACTTCCACTGCTCCATCAGTGAGTGTGCTGTCCACACCCAGATGTGGCAGACCATGGGGTCATGGTCCTGGGTGTTCCTGTAAAGGGAGCATATTCAGTAGACTTTAGTCATGTTCAGGTAGCAGCTCTGCATCTGACCTTGGGGGTGGAGGTGCCACTGCAACTCCTGGCAGATCCAGTTTTCATGGTCGGGGGTGACAAAATGAACTGCCAACGCTACCATCCGTGGCTCACACCTGTCCGACATACCAAGATGTAGAGCTAGCAACTGAGCTTGGCTGTGTTCATGCAGACTCTCACACACCACTTTTACCTTGAGGAATCCTACAGACACACATACAACAGTTAGTGCTAAGTATATCTACATTTGTGTTGTTGAACTGATAATTGTACTTGTCACTTGTATTTGTCTTGCCACGTTATACAGTGGAAACATCATTCACTACTTTACAGTGTATTCTTTTGTAAGGGTTGTGAAGTCAGAAACTGCAATGTGTCTCAATACTTTCTAACATTTCTTTTTAATAATTTTCAGTACAAATGTATGGTACACTTCATAAGTCACGCCATTACATTCAGATCTCAGGATTGTATGACAGCACTGTAGTCAAATCTCATCATTACAGTAATACAGTGTAAGGCTGTCTTCCATGTACCTCACCAGACACATGCAACAGCTGGACAGAACACAGGGCTTTCTCATCTAGATAACACAGGGCCTACAAACTATGCCATGATGTATGTGTATAGATTATTAGACAGATTACAGTGACATGTCTTTTATCGGTTAAGGTGATGTGTGCCTGGCGTCCAGGCCAGTGTCTTACCATGCCCTGATGAGATGACTGCATATGCAATAATCTGATATGGCTGATGACATCAAAATTGTCTGTTGGGCATATGCTAATAACAGTGACCCACATGCTGGTGTAAAATGCTCTCTGTAATGTCAAGTAACAGCTCACACACACACACACACACACACACACACACACACACACACACACACACACACACACGTGTGCACCCAGTTGACTGCAGTGAGAATGGAACCCTTACCTATCTTAAGTACGCATACTACAGAATACAGTACTTTACGCAAGTGCCATGGCACATATCTGACTTTTACATGGCTGCAGGTCAACTTATAGTGGATAACGTCAGCAGCCCATGTGTGAGATAAGAGGCTGTGAGGGCTGTATGATATGGATGTGCAGGATTCTGCAAGTATTAAAATACTGGCAAGCCATGGCATTGGAGAAGTAACTGTAGGATAGCACATCTACTCTGCTGACTAGACACACAGACACACACACACACACACACACACCAAGTTGACTGCAGTGAGACTAGAACCCCTACATATCTAAGTGCATAGACTACAGTACATTATGCAAATGCCACAGCACAAGTCTGACTTTTATATGGCTGCAGGTCAACTTATAGTGGGTGACATCAGCAGAGCCTGTTGGGAGAGAAGAAGTCAGGAGGCCTGCCTGAAGTGGATCTCTAGCAGGTGCAAGTATCAAAATACTGTCAATTTTTAGGATTGGGGTGGTAACTGCAGAATGCACACTTGGTGTTCTGGCTAGTCACACACACACACACACACACACACACACACACACACACACACACACACACAGTTGACTGCATTGAGAACAGAACCCCTACCCAAGTACACAGACTACAGAATTTAGTACGTTATGCAAGCGCCACAGTATAAGTCTGATTTATATATGACTGCAGGTGAACTTATAGTAGATGACAGCAGGCCATGTGGGGGAAACAGGTTGGGAAGCCTGCATAGGCACTTAAATTCATAGATTCATTTGATGCCAGTAGTCTAACAGCACTAGGGTGTGTAGAAGCCTAGCTTAGTAAAAACACAAGTACCCTTATTGAGCATAGTTGGATGTTTGAGTTTAGCAGAGCGAGGTTGTGACCACCACCAACTGGCCCTGCCCATGAGAGAGCACACAACCTTATGTATTGCACATTGTAGTGTGGCTGATATATCTGTGGAAAAAAATCTTGAGACCCCAGCGATGTACTGCTTGGTGATGGTGGAGGCAAACACATGACTGTATTGTAAATATATGAAGTATAGTTAGATCGTGCCCTTAGTTTGCACTGTTTCCACATGTAGTTTTATGTCATACAAAGGAAATGAACAATACACAACAATAAGTCAGCATCATATGTACAGTTCCATTGCACAGTGAGCAATGGTTAACAGTGTGTACGATATACAGGACTATAGTACACACTATACCCACAGTCATACATTTGATGATAAATACATAGATTACTCAATCAGTAAAAATAATACTGTATGAAAGTCTTAGACTTACACCTGTCGCCACAAGAATGATGAGGAAACAGTTGTGTATGTTGCACTTCATTGCTGTAAACTGCAATGTCACAGTAGAAAAATAAAGGTTGCACAAACTGTACTGGAATCCATTACCATCTTTTCTCCAGGTCAGGTTTTCACGATGGCCAAGGGCATTCATTGAATGTATCCATTTTCTGTTTGCTGTCTGCTTCCTAGGTGGTCTGCTGTGCTTTGCACAAACCAGATAAACGTAACCAAGCCTGAAATTTATTTTATTCCCCATTTCCACTGTTTGCGCTGTGTGGCACATCGCACAAAAAGTGCAATTAAAAACAAGAATAAGAAAAAAAAACTTAGTAATGGACACACATAAGTAATAAGATAAGTGTCTGATGGCATATGTTAAGGTACTTTCTGTACATATCCAGCATTATTTACTTGACTACTGTATCAAGTTAAGAAATACAAGGATGTTCTTCGTCTTCCATTGCTGCAGTCCTGACTATTGGGTATAGTCCGCGTCCCAGTCGGCCCGAATACCAGAGTATAAGGCTGACGTCGGTCATGGCGCCTTAGACTGACGTCAGTACGTCAGGGTACTAATGCGCATGACCGACGTCATTTCCTCAGTCTTTTGCCGCATGGTCCGATGCAGAAGCAATTTGCGAGTGCAGGTTGGCGTTCTGAGATTTTCCAAAACCGGAGTTTCAGACGAAACAGAGTTGGCTAAGTAACCCGCTAGAACATTTTGGTTTTTCTTGCCTCAGTATTTAACCGGATGTCAGAAAAAGTGAATAACTGTATTTCTTGTGGGAAGCAGATACCGCATAGGGATTATCATACATTGTGTATACCGTGTTTAGGGCCTGAGCACGACGTTGTTGGTTGCCGCTCTTGTGCTAGATTTAACAAGCACTATTAAGAGGAGGCTAGATTGTGCTAGGTTAGTCTTTGGGAAGCGTTGGAATGATAATATTCCGTCGGATGCTCCGGCGCCTTCATCCAAGAAGCGCAAGGACAAAACAGTGAAGCCTAGGGGTGAGGAACCGCAGTCCCGGACGCCGGTTCTTTAGAAGGCTCAGGGAGCCAGAGGTTTTGCCAGGAGTCTCTATGGAGTCTCAGGCAGATACTTTACTGTTACAGGATGTGCCCTCTCAGGAGGTAGGCCAGGCTGAGGGGCTTCTCAGGTAACTGTTCTTCCCTCTCTTCCCAAGGTAGTTAGGGCCTCTCCTTCTGTTGCCAAAGCTTCTTTTAGAGGTAGGCCAAGTTCAGCTTCTGTGGGGCTTCTCCTAGCATTTCGGCTCTGTGCCTAAGAAACATATGCTTAAAATGGCAGAAGATTTGATTACTCTGATTAGAGGTTCTATGCCCCGCCTGATAAGAGGCCTAGGGTGGAACAGGAGTTTGATAGTTTTGAACAGTGTTCACAGGCTTCAGAGTCTTCTGTGGAAGACTTACAAGAGTTTCCTACTTATTCTGATTCTGATGTGGATGATTCCACTCCTACAGCTTCTCCTCCTGAGGATTTTTCATTTTCAGAGACTCTTCACTCCATGAGGGAGCACTTTAAATGGGAAGGCCAGGATTACTCTGATTCCAGGAAAAGGCTTAGGAATTCTTGTTTTACCCCAGCATAGGCCCTTAGCTATTCCTCCTGTGTTGAATGTGGTGGAGGATGTTTTGCAGAGGCTTCCCTGAACCCTGACTCCTTGCCTCCTGCTCCTGTTAAGCCTGATAGGTATTATAGGGTGCCCGAAGCTCATAAGTATTTGTTTAAGAGTCCTAGGGCGGACCCAGAAACTGTTTCTCAGGGGCCTAAAGGTGTTAAAGCTTCTGTGGTTAAAAATCCTGTACCCTCTGATAAAGAGGCAAGGGCTTTGGATAGGTGGGGTAAGAAAGTATATACTTCTTCCACTCTAGCCATGAGGGCGTTAAATTGTCAGTTTCATATGCTAAAATATCAGAATTATCTCCTTTCACAATTGAAATCTAAGGTGGATGCTTTGGCGGAAGGTATTGAGTGTAAAGAATTGCTGGATTTGGTTCATGTGTCTGAACAAGTGGGTAAGCATTCTTTGCAGTGTGGTTTTGATGCTGTTCAGGCCTCCTCGAGGGTGGCTGCTACTAGTTCTGTTCTTCGCAGACATGCCTGGTTGAAGGATCAGAATTTAGCTGAGCATGTTAAGACCAGGATTTTGGATGCTCCTTTACAGTCTGATGTGTTGTTTGGACCGCCTGTGGAAGCAGTTTTAAAGAAAATGGAGGATAAAGCTAAGTCTATGCAGACTGTTAAAGATTTTTTGCAGGTGCAGCCTCCAAGTTTAGTAGAAATTGGCCTGCTAAGGGGTGGACATATCCTGCTTATGGTTCCCAGTCTAGGGGTAGGTCTAGACGTGGTAGGGCAGGGCTCAAGGTTCGTTTAGGCCTAGATCAGAGAGTTCACCTGCTCAGACTTCTGGTGAGGGCAGGGGTCAGTCCTTTCGTAAGCACACCCAATGACCTGCCTTTTCAGCTGCCAGTGGATTCTCGTCTGGCAGCTCCTTTGGGAGGAAGACTGTCTCTTTTCAAAGAAAATTGGGATTTAATCACTCAAGACAGATGGGTGCTGGATATCATTCATCACGGTTACAGATTTTATTTCCACACAATGCCTCCTTTCAAAGGCATGCCAGATGTTCCTCCTCCACAAAGAAAAGAGGCTCACAAGCAAGTTTCTCAGTTACTCCAGATAGGGGCCATTCAGCCAGTCCCTGTATCAGAAAGGGGCTTCGATTTTATTCTCGCCTGTTCCTAGTACCAAAGAAGGGGAACACGTGGAGACCAATTTTGGATTTATCTATCCTCAACACTTATCTGGACATTCCCAAGTTCAAGATGTTGACGTTACAACAACTGTTACCTCTGCTGGGCAAAGATCACTGGATGGTAACTTTAGATCTCAAGGAAGCTTACCTTCATGTGCCTATAAGGCTAGGTTGCAGAAAGTATCTGCGGTTTCGAACTGGAGATTTTCATTATCAGTTCTCTGCATTGCCCTTTGGCTTATCTACTGCCCAGAGTATTCACAAAGGTTCTGGCTCCAGTGATAGCTTACTTCAGGCTTCAAGGCATTCAAATCTATCCTTACTTGGACGACTGCCTGATTCTGGCTCAAGAAAAGGAAGACCTTCTACAGCATCTGGAATATGTCATAGCAGTGCTAAGATGCCTGGGGTATTCTGTGAACGAAATAAAGTCCAGTCTAGTACCCTCTCAAGACATGTGCTTTCTGGGTGTGAGACTGAATACAGCAGTCCAGATGGCCTTTTAAACCCCGGACAAACAAAAGAGTCTGTCACTTTACTTCCATCAACTATCTCATCAGTCCGTGCTGACTGCAAGGACAGTCCTTCAAGCATTAGGGTTCATGGCATCTTGTATTCTGGTGCTTCCCAATGCCAAACTGCATATGAGGAAGCTGCAATGGTATCTCAAAAATGTATGGACACAGCACTGCCAGGATTTGGACACTGTCATTCAAATAATACCTTGCCTTCCAAAGGAATTCTTGTGGTGGGCTCAGGAATGTCACCTAAACAAGGGACTCTCTGTGACCCGGCCAGAGGCGAGTCAGATTTTAACGACAGATGCCTCGGACACTGCTTGGGGAGCTCATCTAAATGGAAAGTGGATACAAGACAAGTGGCCTGCCAGACTACAGCATCTACATATCAACATGAAGGAGATGTTAGCAGTCCAGTTTGCATTGATGGCGTTCAAGGAGTTACTTCTTCCAGGGCAGGTGTTGATTCTAACAGACAACACAACTGTCATGTGGTACATCAACAAGCAAGGGGGAACACATTCTTATCCTCTATGCAGGCAAGCAATGATTTTATGGGAGACTGCGTTAAGCCTGCAACTAACTCTTCAGGCAAGGTTTCTGCCAGGAGCACAGAACTCCTTAGCAGATGTGTTAAGCAGACAAATCATGGATCCCCACGAGTGGAAACTGGATCTTCATGTATTTCAGAAATTGACAGTGTCATGGGGAACTCCAGACATAGATCTGTTCGCTTCTCCACTAAACCACCAGCTGCCAAAGTATTGCACAAAGGGGTTTCATCACACAGCTTGGAAAGTGGATGCTCTGTCTTTCAGTTGGAAAAACCTTCATGTCTATGCCTTTCCACCTCTGCCTCTTCTTCCAAAGGTATTATTAAAGGTCAGACAAGACAGGCCAAGGATGATTTTGATAGCTCCAGATTGGCCTCGGCAACACTGGTATCCATTACTACGGAGTCTGGTAAGGAAGCCTCCATGGCCTTTACCTCTGATTCCTCATCTGTTATCTCAGAAGGATGGTCATCTGCTCAATGTCAAGCTTCACTCTCTTCATCTAACAGCCTGGCATATTCTCTCTTGAAGCACAGCAGGTCTCAACTTCCTCAGCAAGTTTTAAATGTGATTATGGAAGCTAGAAGACCTAGTACAAGGAAGGTGTACGCAGACAAATGGAAGAGATTTTTATTTTGGAGTACAGCAAAGAATTTGGAGATTTCTGAGCCAAATTTGAGTGTGGCTCTTCAATATCTTACTGAGTTATTGGACAAAGGTTTGTCCTTCTCTTCCATTAAGATTCATGCTGCAGCAATTTCAGCTCATTATGATTGTGACCCACCTTTGTTTTCGCATCCTTTGTTCAAGCAGTTTCTTAGAGGGCAAAGAATATAAGACCCCAATGAGAGCTCCTACTCCTGCTTGGGATCTCAATTTTGTGTTGGAAAAACTTACTCTACAACCTTTTGAGCCTGCGGCTACTGCTGAGTTGAAATACTTGTCATGGAAGACTGCTTTTCTGTTGGCCATTACTTCTGCAAGAAGGGTGTCTGAGTTGCAGGCCCTTATGGCAGTAGAGCCCTTTTGATTTTCCATAAGGATAGGGTATCATTACGCACTAATCCTTCCTTTATGCCTAAGGTGGTTTCTAGTGTGGCTTTAAACCAAACTATTCATTTGCCTACTTTTTATGCAGATAACACAGGGCCCAAAATATGCCATGATTTTGTATAGATTATTAGACAGATTACAGTGACATGTCTTTATATCTTAAGCAGGTATCTGACTTTTTGGCTGCAGTTCACAGTGGCAAGCCTGTGTCATAACAAACTATGAGGGCTGGATTGGCTTTGCATTGCATTTTGTTATTCCCATACTGGCAAGCCATGGCATTGGAGTAACTGGGATAGCACATCTACTCTGCTGACTAGACACACATAGACTACAGTACATTATGCAAATGCCACAGCTTTCTATGGCTGCAGGTCAACTTATATTGGGTGAAGCAGCTGTTGGGAGTTCAGTGCATGAAGTTCTCTAGGCATTATCATCTTCCTATCAACTCTAAGATTGGGGTGGTTTTGCCACTGCTGTTTTGCAAGGCATGTTATCAGCTCCTACCCAAGTTCCTTATAATTTGCCAGCCTCCCTTTCCTCTGCTTTATATATGACTGCTGAACTTATAGTAGATGACTGCAGGCCATGAAACAAATTCATAGATTCATTTGATGCCAGTAGTCTAACAGCACTAGCAGCTTAGTGTACCCTTATTGAGCATAGTTGGATGTTTGAGTTTGAGGTTGCTTGGTGATGGTGGAGGCAAACACATGCTTATATTGTATATATATGTTGTATAGTTAGATCGTGTTAGTTTGCAGGTTTCCACATGTAGTTTTATGTCATACAAAGGAAAGTACAGTTCCATTGCACAGTGAGCAATGGTTAACAAAGTGTGCGATATACAGGACTACACTGTCTTAGACTTACACCTGTCGCCACAAGAATGATGAGGAAACAGATTGCTGTAAACTGCAATGTCACAGTAGTAAAGGTTGCACAAACTGTACTGGAATCCATTACCATATTTTCTCCAGGTCAGGTTTTTCGATGGCCAAGGGCATTCATTGAATGTATCCATTTGGACACAGCATATGTTAAGGTACTTTCTGTACATATGTATCAATACAAGGATATGCCATAATATTATTAAAGAATATAGTCTAGGTTCAGGACTTACCTTGCAAATGCAGCAGTTGGCATATTTTTATTTCCGGGCTAAAATTTCTTTGTCTCTATTCCTATGGCATTGAACTATTCAGGAAAAAGCAGAATAGAGGCTACATGGATGCCTTAAAGCTTTTTGAATAGCTCCACTATACTGAAATCACCCACTTATGTTGTAATTAGCACCAATGAAAAACATGTGCTGCTTAACTGAATATATTAACTCTGTTGGTGCTTATTAGTGTGGACCTTCACGTCACTGCACTCACTGATGTTTAAATAAAGTAAAAACAGATAATCTTATTACTTTTCTCCATTCCTGTGATATTTTGCACACAATGCTGCTAAAAAGTAAAGAAAAGGTTGCAGACTCTGTACTAGAACCCAGGGCCATCTATACTCTAGCCCTACACATACACATGCTGCCACAGCAATAGTTATGTGACAAGCACCGAGAAACCTACTATTCATTCCTCCATTTCCCACGGCTGTTCTAGTGCTAAGCTCAGCATCGCGCAATGACTACAATTCTTTCAAAATTTACTTAATGGACAGTGACGACACATTTTAACAAACAGTAAAGAAGATGAAACAGAACTTGTGAATTGTTACTGCCTACATGCACTTTCACGCCTCTTAGACCTGCATGTACACCTCTGTAAGTGTAAGCTGACACCCCCCCCCCGATGTCATCATTCACTGTTGCCATCCATTGAAAGCGAACACTGTGGAAGTGCCTACATGAAGTGAGCATCCCTACATGGTTACAGTTTTTTGGGATTCAACAATTCTAATGAGTTTTGACCTCATTTGCATCTTCACCTTGCTGACTTCCCTGAATCTACACAGTTGGTAACTGTGTAGGGAGGGAAAGTGAAGAGGAGCCCAGTGTTGTACACACACACAAGGGAGGGTATTGCTTCGCTATATATCTGCACAGAGGAATTACAAGTCTTTATAGATTTTGACTGTATTCTATCAGATACATATTGCATATGCTTACATGACAGTATGAATAGTGTGTTTCATGGTGTTTGCAATTTTAGTTGTGTGCATTATTTGAGTATATTCTTTATTTGGGGGTGGACGAGCAAAACTGCATTTATCATGGCACTTTGTTGCCTTGTTAATCTAATTTTCTAGCATCCACCATGTCCAATACTGTCATAATGTGCGTGGGGTTACATGGTATGGTTTGTTCTGTGCAAATCTAGGGATTTTTACTTGGGCTTGTTTACGTGTAGACTCCTTTCTGTGGCTGTATTTGGAAACGTTTTGAATACATGGACAACACAAGCACGGAGTCTAAACAGTTGCTTTACAGCTTGTATTGTTCCACCATGTTGGTTTGCTTCATTAGCATACAGTTCAGCTACTTAAGCTCTAATTTGCATGCCACAGAAATTGCCGTGTTTGCACGTGAGTGTACGCTGCTACACAGAGTTTACTGAATCTAAAAGTATTTACAGTCATGTGAGCATTGTGCCACGACTTGCACATAGTCTAAAATGACAGTGTAGCCATTATTGAATCCCCCATGGTTAAGAAGTAATAGGAATTATTTAGAGGGGCTAACAAGAGTAACTATAGATGTCCTTCAAGAATGCAACTGCAGTCCTGACATATGGGTTGTCCTGCCTCAGGCAGCCCTTTGGTCGGCCAGATTCCAAAGTCTGGGTCCGGCGTCGGCCGATGTCGCCTTCTCCCCGACGTCAGAGCGGCTGGAGTATAAAGGCATCAGCCGACGCCATCTTCTTCAGTCTTTCTTGCCACGCGGTGCCCGAAGCAGAAGCAGTTCGCAAGTGCCGGTCGATCAGCTCCTGTGTTTTCAGGCAGGATTTGGTACATAATACCCAGCAGGTTAGTAATCATTTTCTACAGTGTGGTTATGATGCATTGGAGGCTTCATGTAGGGCAGCTATGACAGGGGCTGTTATCCGTAGACATGCTTGGTTGAAAGATCATGCTTGGTTGAAAGATCAGCCGTTGCCAGATCATGTTAAAGTAAAGCTCCTGGATGCACCTCTGGATAAACAGAAGCTTTTTGGAGCTAATTGTGCACACAATGCTGCTAAAAAGTAAAGAAAAGGTTGCAGACCCTGTACTAGAACCCAGGGCCATCTATACTCTGTGTTGAAATCTATTGAAGAGAAGGCAAAATCAGTTCAAACAGTAAAGGATTTCCTCCAGGTTCAGCCGGAATTGGCCTTCAAAGAATTGGTCCTTTCCAGACTCTGACAAGTTTCAAATGGGAAAGAGCAGGCGTGCACGAGGTAGAGGGCAATACAGAGGCTCCTACAGGGGACGCCAATGGCAACCACAAAATCAAAGAAATGGCACAGGTAGTACACCTGCACCACAGGGACAATCACAATGACTTACCTTTCACTCTGCCTACCAAGGCTCAAAGAGAAGCACCTATAGGCGGAAAATTATCTCTATTCTCAAAAAACTGGCACGTTATAACAAAGGACAATTGGATTCTGGACATAATAGACAGAGGTTACAGGTTCCACTTCCATACCTTACCAACAGGACAAGGCATGCCAAACCTGCCACAAAATCAAAGGGCAGAGGCACTCAAAGAAGTCTCAAAGCTGTTACAAATAAAAGCAATAGAGAAGGTTCCTCCTCAGGAACAAGGCCAGGGATTTTATTCAAGACTGTTCCTTGTTCCAAGAAAAGAAAAACAATGGAGACCTATATTGGACTTGTCCATTCTAAATACTTTTCTCATGGTGCCAAAATTCAAGATGCTGACGTTACAGCAACTTCTTCCCATGCTGGGCAAGGGGTCTTGGCTAGTTACTCTGGACCTCAAGGAGGCATACCTGCATGTCCCTATCAGACACAGTTGCAGAAGATACCTCAGATTTCTTGCAGGAACAGAGCACTATCAATTCTCAGCATTGCCGTTTGGCTTATCTACTGCACCCAGAGTATTCATGAAATGCCTGGCATCAGTAGTGGCACATTGCAGACTCCAGGGGATTCAAATATACCCTTACCTGGATGACTGCCTAATACAAGCAGACAGCAAACAGACCTTGATAAGACACTTGAATTACATCATTCAACTGCTGCAGGCTTTGGGATACGCAGTCAACATTCAAAAATCAAGATTACTGCCATCCCAAGAGATTAATTTCTAGGAGCAAAACTGGACACACAGCTACAAATGGCTTACCTCACAGAGGAGAAACAAGAGCATTTAACAGCTTACTTCAGAGGCCTAGCAAAATTAACCCACCTGACCGCAAGGAAGACCTTGCAGGCCCTGGGGTTCATGGCATCTTGCATTCTTCTAATGCCTCTGGCTAGACTACACATGAGAAAGCTGCAGTGGTACCTAAAAAGCTTGTGGTCACAACACAGCCACAACCTAGAATACATAATACCACTCATACCATGCCTACAAAGGGTGGTGGGCTCAAGCAAGTCACTTAAACGAAGGCATGCTTTTCAACAAACCTCCAACAAGCCAAACTATTACCACAGACGCCTCAGACCTAGGATGGGGGGCGCACATGGACGGTAGATGCATTCAGGGGCAATGGACTCCCATGGAGATGCATCAGCACATAAATCAAAAAGAGATGTTGGCAGTGATACATGCAATAGAAGCCTTTGGAAAATCTCTTCAACAAGGTCATCTGCTAATAAGAACAGACAACACCACTGTCATGTGGTACATAAACAAACAAGGGGGCACTCATTCCTACCCCCTCTGCAGACTAACAATGATTATTTGGGAAAAGTCCCTGAAACTGAACATCTACTTGCAATCCCAGTTTGTTCCAGGCAAGGACAATGTTCTGGCAGACAGATTGAGCAGAAATTTCTTGGATCCATACGAATGGATGCTACACCCACGCATTTTCGCACAAATAACATCTGCATGGGGAAGACCAGACATAGACCTCTTCGCATCTCATCTCAATCATCACCTGGAAAGGTTCTGCACAAGGATACACCATCCTCTAGCTTGGAGAACGGATGCTTTTTCCTTCAGCTGGAATGCTCTAACAATTTATGCATTCCCTCCTCTACCTTTGCTCACCAAGGTGTTACTGAAGATCAAGGCAGAACAGCCAAGAGGAATCTTGATAGCTCCAGACTGGCCAAGGCAACACTGGTATCCACTACTATTGAGCATAACCCACTCCAAACCCGTGGCCCTTGCCTCAATGGCCTCTGCTCCTGACTCAACACAGTTACAAGGCTGTTCATCAGAACCTGCAAACCCTAAAGCTAACAGCTTGGAGAGTTCCATGACTCAGACACATGACTCACTCTCTGAAAAAGTTCAGGAAATTTTGCTGGAGGCACGCAGACCTTCCACCAGAAAAACCTATTCGGCCAAATGGAAGAAATTCACCATCTGGAATGTCAACAAGGGCCAGGATGCATCATTGGTGAACATACCTCAGATATTGGAATACTTGACAGAAATGTTTCACAGTGGCCTCTCATACTCTTCCATCAAAATCCACGCTTCAGCATTCTCAGCACATTACAACTGTGATCCACCTGTGTTCTCGCATCCTTTGCTAAGACAGCTTTTAAGAGGCATAAAGAATATTAAACCTCCAAGGAAGCTACCAATTCCTGCATGGGACCTCAATTATGTCTTGGAAAAATTAACTCTTCCTCCTCTTGAACCAGCAGCATCTTCAGAAATGCAATTTCTCTCTTGGAAAACGGTTTTCCTGTTGGCAGTCACTTCAGCAAAAAGAGTCTCGGAGATACAGGCCCTCATGGCAGTTCCTCCCTTTATCATCTTTCATCAGGACAGAGTTTCCCTTAGGACCAATCCTTCATTCATGCCTAAGGTGATATCCAGAGTGTCTCTAAACCAAGCAATTCACCTGCCTACTTTCTTTCCTAATCCTCAAAACAAAGGGGAAAGGTTGCTGCATACGTTAGACATTCACAGACAACTACGCTATTACTTGGACAGAACTAAGTCCACCAGGAAGTCTGACCAACTGTTTGTAGCCTATGCTGCTGGAGTGCAAGGGAAAGCAGTCACCAAACAAACTATCTCAAAATGGATTGGACACTGCATTAGATTCTGTTATTCTTTTCATGGAAAAAGTGTGCCAGCTAATATTAGACCACACTCCACCAGAGCTATGGTCACATCCACAGCCTTTCTAAGAGGAGTGGCTACAAAAGATATTCTAGAGGCTGCTACATGGAGCTCTGTGCACACATTTACCAAACGCTACAACCTGCCATTATACTCCAGATCCCGAGCAGGCTTTGCTTTGGCAGTCCTGCAGGGCCTTCTAGCTACACCATCTCTTGCTTAGTCCTACCACCCCCAGCTTGGCTATGGTATTCAACCCATATGTCAGGACTGCAGTTGCATTCTTGAAGGACATAGTACAGTTTTGTACCTACCATAAATGTAGATGTCTGATGGATATACAACTGCAGTCAGGTTTACCCTCCCTCCTACCCCTCTGTTTTTACCATTTTGGGTCCTTACTCCCCTTACTTATCAGCTGGGGATATATGTTATGGTGTATCTGTTTATTACTGTTGTGCATGTCTGATTTTATCTGTTTATCCATTCACCAAATTTAGCCTTCATTGGAGGGCACCTGGCATCTGGGGCAAGAAATACTGAAGAAGATGGCGTCGGCTGATGCCTTTATACTCCAGCCGCTCTGACGTCGGGGAGAAGGCGACATCAGCTGACGCCGGACCCAGACTTTGGAATCTGGCCGACCGAAGGGCTGCCTGAGGCAGGACAACCCATATGTCAGGACTGCAGTTGCATATCTATCGGACATCTACATTTATGGTAGGTACAAAACTGTACTATACTCTCCTCAGATAGTACCCACTCTGCTATCCCTGACCTCCTTTCCACAAATTGACAACCATGGATTGACAATTTCTTATGGGTTCACCTGCTAGTCTGGTTGATATGGGCATTCTGAGATAATGTAGCAACTGCCTTATGTACATGGACAACCTTCTACTGTTACCACCTAAGAACACAGTATGTGAGAGATGCTAATAAGAAAGTAGAATCCTTGCTGTTTCGGTCACAAGCCAGTACATCTGACACTGAGAAGGTTATCTGCACAAGCACTAGGAACACCATACCACTAACGCCACCCACAGCTGTACAACACACTCCTACATATGTGGAGATTCTCAGCAAAAGCATACCTAAATATAAGAGACCTCCAAAGCAAAAACACACGCATCACAACCCACAGCACCAAGCATCACACATAGTACACATGCCTGTGTCACACAGACTTAGGCCCAGCCACAAACCCAACATACTAGTCATAGGAGACTGTATCATGAGACACACAGATGTGCCCCTCACCAGTCTAGACAAATTCCCAATTAGTTGCTTGTCAGGTGCTAGAATTCACCATATCATGCATGCACTTAAGTCTCTCAACAGGTACTGTTATGACGGTCATATTCCATGTTGGTGTGAATGCTTTGAGATGTACCTCTCTGGACTATATGAAGAAAGAATTGATTGAACTCGCTGAATGTGTCCCAGGCAGGTATGTCCCTAGCCTTAAGCAGCATCTTACCATCACCCAGAATTATGCCTCAATACAAACAGAAAATGATTGACTTTAACAATTGGCTTAGTTTTTAATGTAATTTGAGGGAAATCCAGTACATGACAGCATGGGAGGACATGATTGATAGGCCAGGATGCTTTGCCAGAGTTGGCCTTCATATGTCTCCCCTGGCCTTCAGGCTTCTGGCAAAGGCTCTTGCCTCCCCCATAGTGCCTTTTTTTTGGCAAAGTCATGAGCAGAAACTACAAACATGAAAAATTCTTCTAAAAATGTAAAGGGTATGCTGCTAAATGCTAGGAGTCTTAGCATGAAACTGCACTCATTGCAAGCATTCCTTGCCCTGGAGGACGCTGACATTTGTGCAGTCACTGAAACCTGGTTCAAAGCTGCGGAGAGCATCCCAGCCTTACCAGGCTACTCATCCTACCATGCTTTCAGACCCCAAATGGAAGGCTACAAAGCCAAAGGAGGTGGAGTTTCAATATTTATCAAAGACATACACACCTCCAGGCTGATCAAACAGTATGACACAGAGAAGACACTCCAAGTGCAGTTAACTGTTGACAAAACACCTATTCAGATCATAGCTAGGTACAGACTCCCAAACATGACTCAGGACACTCACTCTACCTATCTGTACTTACTTGAGTCCATCAAGATTCAACCCTCTGCCGTGATCCTGGGTGCCTTTAACTACCCAACCATAGAATGGAAGACCTATTGTGGCCCAAACATAAACACCCAGAGATTCCTCAACTTTGCCAGTGCATTGGATCGGCTGGTCGACACCCCTTTGAGAAGTGAAAGTATCCTGGACCTGGTCCTAATCTACATGAGTAGCCACTGTAGCACCCCTACAGTGTCATCCTCCTTGGTAAGATCCATCCATAAAGCAATCACTGTCGAAGTCACCACCTCCCCTGACCCCCACCTTCTCAGAGTCAAACAAAAAAACTTTTCCAAAGCTGACTACAGTCTCCTAAGAGCAGGTATAAGCAGCTTCACAGCCACCATCCCTTCAGTTAGAACTAGTACTGATATCCATGCCTACACCAAAAAAACTATATGAGTGCCTATATAGCTGTATGGACTCAGCAATACCTGACAGGACCAAATCATCTTCCTCAAGGAAGAGTAAAGCTGTCTGGTGGACAGCAGTGATAAACTCTGTAATAAAAGGAAAAAATTGATGTCCAGGACCAGGAAGGAGCAGGTGCCAAGTTGGAAGCAATCTGTCCTTTGTCTGAACAAGCAAATAAGGTCACTGGTGAAATCCTCTAAGGCTAACTTTGAGTCCAAATTCACCACATCGACTAAGGACAGTCGCAAGGCTTTCTTCACATATGCCCCCAGTCTGAAAGGTAACATCCAAATCTGCTCTGAACTGGGGGTCAATAACACCACATACACAAATGCAGTAGAGATAGTCAACCTTCTGGCAGACAGGTTCAATGAAAACCTCACCCCCTTCCCCACATCAGTAAACCAAACCATCCCTAGCACCTGCCTTCTTCCCCTCATCACCAGGGAGCAGGTCTTTAATGCCCTCTCAAAAGGCAAAATATACAGTCTGCATGGGACTTGACAACATCCCTGGCTGTATCCTAAATGAACTCTGGCATGAGCTCTCCACTCCATTAGGCACCCTATTCGACCAAAGCCTGAGCACTGGCTTTGTTCCAGCCAAATGGAGGACAGCCACTGTCATCCCTCTACACAAAGGTGGAGTGTCCACTGACCCAGGCAATTATAGGCCCCATCAGCCTTACTAGCCTGATCTGCAAGGGCATGGAGCTAATTATCATGGACCTTATAAACAAGGACATTGGCAACCTCCAAATGATTCACCCCTCACAATTTGGTTTTGTCAAAGGGAGATCATGCCCGTTAAACTTGGTCACCTTCTTCAAAACAGTCATCAAAGCCATGGACGAGGGGAAGACTATGCACACCACCTACCTTGACCTAGTCAAAGGCTTCAACACTATTCCCCACTCTGGCATAATAGATAAACTCTCCCAGCTAGGAATCAACCCATATGTTACCAGATGGTTAGCTAACTGGCTCACTGATAGAGCCCACTCAGTCAAAATAGGGGAAACCACCTCTAGTAGTAGACCCATAAGTGGTGTACCCCAAGGATTGGTCTTGGGGCCTCTGCTGGTTGGGATACACTTTTCTGAGGTGCAAGCCAATAGCAGTGGTCTGTGGCTGACCAAGTTTCAAATGACTGCAAGCTGGGTGCTGTCTTAAATTCCCCTGGTGATGTGAACATCCTTCAAGAGGGCCTTACCCAAAGTAATGACTGATGCCAGAAGCATGGCCTCAAACTGAATGCCAAAAAATGCATCATTATCCCCGTTGGGGAAAGTGCCATCCCCACTAATTATCACATTAATAGCATACTAAGCATGCAGTCAGTTGTGAGGGTCCTGGGCACCCAGGTTGATAGCAATCTGACTTTTGACCACCACGTTGCCTCCAATGTACGGAAGGCTTTCTACATGGCCAACCTCATAAGTAAGGGTATTTCATCCAGGAGCAAGGTGGTCATAACATCCCAGTACTCCTCCCTTATCGGACCCATTATCGAGTACAGTGCCCCTTCACTTGTATCTTGCCAACACATGCAGCAGCTGGAGAGATCACAGAGGTTCTCTAGGGTCTCAAATACCTATCCTATACAGATAGGCAAAAAGCTCTATCCCTCTACTCAGTCTCGTACAAACTGCTCAGAAGTGACCTGTGTCTGGCATACAAGGCCATCTCAGACCCAGCCTTGATGGAATTGCTCCATATCCGCAAGTCAAACTCCACTCTCGCAACCTACACGCAAGGCCTCAACCTGGTCTGTGACATTAATGGAACTTGTTAGCGAGATTTGACTCCTCCATCTGTGGAATAGACTCCCTCTCCTTGTCAAGCAGAGTACCTCTCTAGCCCTCTTTAAGAGGCATCTGGATGGGAATCAGAAAATATACCCCTGGGATCACATCTGTGTCCTTTCTGGACAGGGGAAACAGGTGCTGACTTTGTGGGAACATGGGTGAAATTCTTGGCTAGCCTGACAAGAGCCTCTGGGTCAATAGCCTAGCATCATCCTATGAACGTGTGGCCTAAGGATAAAGTATTGCAGAATAAGGGGAATCCCACAGAACGAATGGCACTACTACAGTGTGCTAAGAGAAAATATGATGGTGTCTGGATAATAATCATGAGTTTAGAAAGATTGCTGTTAAGCAACTTTTTTGATGATAATTCCAGAGCACAAAACTTTTATCTTGGGCAACAGCCTATAACAAGAAAAATAACTGGAGATCATGTAGAAGTATTAAAGATATTTCAGAAATGTTATGAACATTTATATAAAGCTGAGAAAGATTGGAAATCAAGAAAGAGTGCAAATGGGAACATTTATAGAAGACTTAAGTATGCCAAGGTTAGCGGTTGATGGAGGCCCAGCTGTTAACAGTTAAAATAAGAGATAAGATAACAACTGTGATGTATAATCAATCTGCAGGAAAGTCTGCAGGAACAGATGGTATTCCTTTGGAAGTCTGGATGTTAGGTTCATAGGTAAGTATGTGGCTAGCTGCCCTTGTGGGCCATTTTAAGCCTAGCCAGTTTCCCTTTTTGTGCTCAAAATAATGTATCCCATTTGGTTATAGACTGGTCTTTTATGGCCCCTAATTGTATATTACTTCTAGAGAGATTACATGGGATGATACCATAGATAATTTGAGGGGACCAATGCATGGGCTAAAGCACTTAAGAGCTGCATTTCCACATTAGTTGTATGGGGGGAGCTTCGGTAAATTTTCTATTTCCCATCCATAGCTCTAAGATGTGGTTGAATATGGACAGGGATGACCTTTTTTTAATGTGGATGGGGAAGTTGTTTCATAGCAGTGGTATCCACTGAGAAATATACCTGTCCCTGCAAACCTTTCTGTTGGTGTTGCAGAAGAGGTTTAGATCCATAGACTGAATATTTCTTATGCCATTTGAATTGCTGATGTGCAGTAAATTCATCAGTAATAAGTCAGAGGATGCCATATGTCATATGTATGACATTGTATGACAGATACAGGTCACCTGTTTGCAATCTATAGGATATAGTGTATGGTGACAGGGCTTTGAGTCAGTTCATGTAGGGCATGTTGTTTAGGCCTTCTATCATTTTAGTAAGGTATTTCTGTGGGCATTCCTGTTGCTGCATGTGTCCAGACAGATACGTGCCAAAGGGGGCATTATATTCAGTGACTGCCCTAATGAAGACTGAGTAAAGGGGGACAATGATATCCATAGTTCTAGACAGAATCCCTTTGTTTACAAGCTGTGCAATGCAGAGGGACATTCTTAGAACAACAGACACATGTTGATCAAAAGTTGGGTCACTGTCCTCATAATTACCCAAATCCAGAACAACTTGGTAAACTCTTGGGGGCATATTGTCAATGTAGCAGTTTCCTGGGGTAGAAGACTTCTCAAATGACATAATAATGCATTTTTTGGCATTCAGTTTCAGACCATGATTTTGACACCAGTTATTTATTTGAGACAAGCCTTCCTGCAGGATGGATAAGTCATTTGTAGATTCAATGACTACTCCTAGCTTCAGCCATCTTCAGACTTAGTCAGAGCTGTTTGGTATTGGTTTTTACTTCGGAAAAGTAGATGCCAAACAGGAGAGGTCCCAGCATAGAACCCTGGGGGACTTCACTGATGGCTTGTCTCTTTGTGTTGGTAACTTCCCCTGTTTTGATTATATGCATCCTATCTGTGAGCCCATTATCAGTCCATTGGGTGGCATAGGGGTTTATTCCCAGTTTATTTTGCTTTTCTACTCTGCCTGAGTTGGGAATTGTGCCAGAAAATTTGTACCGTGTTGCCTTCATCTACTGCTTTGGTGACCTTTTCCAAAAAAAAAAAAATCCATCAGATTGAGCAAGCATGACCTGCCCTTGATGTATCCAAACTGAGATAAGTCTAGTGTTTGGAGGTTTCCTGTATCCTGATTGATTAATTCCATTGATAAGTTTTTCCATGACTCTGCATACTAGGCTGGTCAAACTTATGGGTCTTTAATTGCCTGGGTCTGTGGAAGGCCCTCTGTTATGCAAGGGAATAACTGTAGCTGTTCTCCATTTGCTTGGTACAAAACCTATATCAAGGCTAAGATTGAACAGTGTTCTTAGGGGTGTAGCTAAATTGTGCTTCATGCTATTTAAGATGTGTTCCGAGATATTGTCAGGACTCATCAATGCAGTATTTTTAGGTTTTTAATGGCTCCTTTAGAACTTGGTCTTGTATGCTAGGTGGAGGTAAGCCGGACAGACAGAGGGGAATTAGGGGTAAAGACCGAGCTACATTTTTTGGTCAGTAGGTTAGCCATATCTCAAGCCTTATTGTAGGTAACATCATTCACAATCAGCTCAGCGCATTGCTTTGTAGTGCTTTTGAGATTATGAATGTAACTAAAAAATGCATTGTGGTTGTCTTTGGCTTGGATAGCTATTTTAGCTTAAAACTTGCATTTGGTAGATTTTATTAAGCTCCTGAGTTGTTTATTTCAGTGACAAGGGCTCTAACATGCTCTTCTTAATTTTCATCAAAATTATTTTCCTTTTATTATAAAGCTTGTGGATGTTATGGTTCCGCCATGTGGGTTTTTCTGGGGTTTGCCCTGCACTTGTTCCTACAGGATACAGCTACATTTATGCAGCTGTTTATGTGCTGTTATAGTGTGGTGCTGTACATTTTTTGCATATTCAGTGGAGTTAATTGAGAAGTGGAGTTGGGAGGGAAGAAAGTGATAAAGATCTAGAAAGTTTTTTTAGCGGTATTTTAAAAGGAGGGGAAGCGCCAACATCCTCAAAAAAAACTGTGGTGGCTGTAATACTTAAATACTGTAAAGACCCATCAGATCCATCTTCATACAGCCCCATTTCAATTTTAAACCATGATTACTAAGTTTTTTTTAAGAATATAACTAAGAGTGGCCAAAATTGATGGATATGGATCAGTGTAGATGTTCATGTTTCACTGTTGCAGTCATCACCTGTGGGTTATCCCTGCTGTGGTAGCCCTCAGCCGGCCCGAATATCAATGTTTTTGTGTGCCGCCTGCTGTCGCCTGTAGTCTGATTTCAGGTCATCAGTACTATAAAGCAAGGCAGCCGACGTCATTACACCAGTATTTTGTGCCGTGGAGCCCATAGCAGAAGCAGTTTGCACGAGTGCCAGTCGGTCGTTACCAGAAGTCGAATTTCAGCAGAAACTGTCTAAAGCTAAGTACCCCGTTGGAGACCCTTTTTTCTTTCTCTAACCGATGTCCGAAAAAGTTATCAATTGTCTCGCCTGTAGAAAGCAGATCCCACACAGAGACTTTCATTCTTGCATCACTTGTTTAGGCCCAGACCACAATGTCCCTTGTTGTCAGATGTTCATCGTGTTTCACTGTTGCAGTCATTACACTTGGTTATTCTGCTGGCAAGCTGCCTGCAGTCGGCCTGAATTCAAAAGTCCTGGGCCGGCGTCGGTTGCTGTCACCTCTTCCCTGACGTCAGTGCGCCAGGGGTATATAAGATGCAGCAAACGCCATTTTCTTCAGTCTTTCTTGTCGTGCGGTGCCCGAAGCAAAGGCAGTTCGCAAGTGCCGGTCGGCCGACTCCTGAGATTTTCGAAATTGAATTTCAGATCCGAAGTCTTCAATAAAGCTAAGTACCCCGTTGGGAAACTTTTTTCTTGCTCCAGACCGATGTCAGAAAAAGTTAACAATTGTATTTCTTGTGGGAAGCAAATACCTCATAAGGATTTTCATTCTTACTGTATTCCTTGCCTAGGCCCTGACCATGACGTTGCTAGTTGTCGGCTTTGTGCTAGATTTAACCAACACACTATTAAGCGTCGGTACGATTTTGCATTTCAAGGTTTAAATATATAATGCCGTCGGAACAGCCGATGACCGGAGTTCATAAAAAAACGCAAGGAAAAAGAAAAGGACAGGCATCCGAGGTCCAAAACTGACGAAGCCTCTTCGAGGCCAGTCGCCGGTTCGCTGAATCTCAGTGAGGTGCTTTCCCAGCCCCTGACACCCGCTACCTCAGAGCCACAGGCCGCCTCCGACTCCCACATGGAGACGACTAGGCCTCTGGATACTCAAGGTATTGGGCCTTCGGAAACTAATCCCTCAGATGGGTCCAGAGCTGCTGAGCAGGCATCGGCTTTTGAGGGTGTTTTCAGACCTACACAGCTTTATATCAAGCCAACTTCAGCATCCAAGATAAAGACTAAAACAGCTTTACAGACAAGGAAACAAGTACAGCATTCTCCAGGACAGACTTCCATGCCTAAGAAACATGCTCAACATGGCCGAAGACATAATTACTTTGATCAGGGGTTCCCATCCCCCTCCTGATAAGAGGCCTAGGCAAGACACTGAATATGATTCTTCTGATTAGGTTTTCATTTCCTCTGACTCCTCTTCAGAACAGGGATACTCAATTCCTCCCTATGAGGATTCTTCCTTCATCTTCTCCTCCTGAGGATTATTCCTTTGGGGAAACCCTGCATACCATGAGGGAGCATTTCCACTGGGAGAGCCAAGATTACTCAGAATCTAAGAAAAGGCTCAGAGACTTTCTTCTACTACCTCAGCACAGACCTCTTGCTATTCCCCCTGTTCTAGACATTGTAAATGATGTATTTTCAGAGTCCGGACGGTCTCCCGACTCTCTACCTCCTGCACCTGTTAAGCCAGACAGATACTACAGGGTTCCAGATTCTCATAAATTTCTACATAAAACCCCTGCTGCTGACCCAGAAACTACATCTCGGGGTCCCAAAGGGGTCAAGGCCTCTACTGCAAAAAACCCTGTCCCCTCAGATAGGGATTCAAGGGCATTGGACAGATGGGGGGAAAAAGTTTACACTTCTGCTACCTAGGCTGTAAGGGCTTTAAATTGTCAGTTTCATATGCTTAAATATCAGCAATACTTAATGTCATTACTAAAACAGAAAATGTTGACAAATTTTGAATGTTCTGAGAACAAGGAAATGCAGGATTTATTGCATGCAGCTGAACAAGTGGGAAAGCATACCTTGCAATGTGGTGTTGATTCACTGGAGGTCTCTTGCAGGGCCGCTGTTACAGGTTCTGTCATTAGATGGCATGCTTGGTTAAAGGAACAGAATCTGCCTGATCATGTTAAAGCAAAATTATTGGAGGTTTCATTACAGCATGATACTTTGTTTGGTGTTAAAGCAGAAGAAGTGTTGAAGAAAATGGAGGATAAAGCTAAATCTATGCAGACAGTAAAGGATTTCTTACAGGTACAGCCACCCAAATTTAGCAGGAACTGGCCTTCTAAGAATTGGTCCTTTCCAGTGTCAGACAGGCCACAAAGAGGCAGATACAGACACCCTAGAGGCAGACAATAGCCCCAGGGCTCATACAGGCCCAAACAATGGGGTGCTTCTACCTCCAAAAGCTGAGAAGGCAAATCATAGCCATATAGGAAACAGTCCCAATGACTTCCCTCTGCCAATGCCAAGCACTTATCTTTTGGCAGCACCCTTAGGGGGAAAGTTAGCACTTTTTTCACAAAATTGGCACATGATCACCCAGGACAAATGGGTCTTAAATATAGTCTCTCCGGGCTACAGGTTCCACTTTCACACCCTTCCAAAGGCAAAAGGTATGCCAGACCTGCCACACAATCAATGGGCAGAGGCACAAAAACAAGTTTCATCTCTCATGAACATGAGGGCTATTCAGCCAGTACCACAGCAAGAGCAGGGACAAGGATTTTACTCAAGACTTTTCTTAGTACCAAGAAAGGACAAAGCCTGAAGACCAATTCTGGACCTGTCTATTCTAAATACTTTTCTGGACGTTCCAAAATTCAAAATGTTGAGACTGCAGCAACTTCTGTCCATGCTGGGCAAGAAGGCTTGGCTTGTAACTTTGGACCTCAAAGAGGCATACCTGCATGTCCCAATCAGACAATCTTGCAGAAGATACCTCAGATTCATAGCTGGCTCAATGCACTACCAATTCTCTGCACTGCCCTTTGGCTTATCTACTGCGCCCAGAGTCTTCACAAAATGCCTGGCACCAGTAATTGCATTTTGCAGACAGAGGAATTCAAATCTATCCCTACTTGGACGACTGCCTTATTCAAACAGAGACCAAAGACATTCTACTAAAGCATCTGGCGTTTGTAAAAAGATTACTAATTTGCCTAGGGTACACAGTAAACGAAAAGAAATCAAAACTAGTACCCTCTCAAGAGATAATATTCCTGGGTGCAAGCTTAAATACAATTGCCCAGATGGCTTATCTCACGCCAGACAAAGGCAACTGACTTCTTACTTCAAAAGCATGGCAACAAAGACCCAGTTATCTCCAAGAAAAATTCTGCAGGCTCTGGGCTTCATGGCATCCTGCATTCTGCTAATTCCATATGCAAGACTGCATATGAGGAAGCTACAGTGGTATCTAAAAAGTGTTTGGACTCAACATTGCCACAGCCTGGAATCATTAATTTCACTCATTCCCTGCCTGCAACAGGAGTTTCGATGGTGTGCACAGGCCTGTCACCACGACAAGGGACAGCCATTCACTTTACCCACAGCCAGGCAAACACTAACAACAGATGCATCACATTATGCATGGGGGGCACACATGACAGGAAAATGTATTCAGGGCACATGGCCCGCAAGCCAAAGGCATCTTCACATCAATCAAAAAGAGATGCTAGCTGTACAAAATGCCCTGACAGCCTTCAAGGACCTACTTCATCCAGGACAGCTGCTGATAAAGACGGACAATACTACAGTCATGTGGTACATAAACAAGCAGGGAGGTGCACATTCTTACCCCCTCTGCAGACAAGCCATGAAAAACAAATGCTCTAGCAGACGAACTAAGAAGAAACCTCATAGATCCTCACAAGTAGAAATAGATCCACAAATCTTCAACATAACAAGGAAATGGGAATGCCCAGACATAGATCTATTTGCTTCCCCTCACAACTGCCAACTACAGAGATTCTGCACAAGGACTTATCACAAGCAAGCATGGAAAGTGGATGCTTTGTCATTCAGCTGGAACAACCTTACAGTATATGCCTTTCCTCCACTGCCTCTCCTCCCCAAGGTACTCCTCAAGGTCAGACAAGAGAAGCCACAAATGATACTGATTGCCCCGGATTGGCCACTCCAACACTGGTACCCAATCCTAAGGAGCTTGTCTCAAGACCCAGCCTGGACATTGCCACAAATTCCTCATTTACTGACCCAACAAATCAATCAGATCCTGCACAGCGAGCTCAGAACCCTACATCTAGCTGCATGGTGAATAGTGTAACCATTCCAAATACACCTCCCTCTAAAGTGGTTATGGATGTTATTTTGGAGGCCAGGAGGCCCAGCACCAGAAAATCTTATGCAGGAAAATGGAAGAGATTCTGTGCTTGGAACCAGGCACAAGGAATTGACACGCTTGTACCAAATATCCCTCAGATTTTACAATACCTAACTGAGATGCTGGACAAAGGCCTATCCTTCTCATCAATTAAGATCCATGCCTCTGCCATTTCAGCTCATTACAATACGGACCCACCTATTTTTTCACATCCATTGCTTAGGCAGTACCTCAGAGGGGCCAAAAACATAAGACCTCTAAGGAGAGCACCAATACCTGCATGGGACCTCAATTTCGTCTTGGAAAAACTCACACTGCCTCCTTTTGAGCCAGCCAATACAGCTGAGATAAAATTCTTATCATGGAAAACAGCTCTGCTCCTAGCAATAACTTCAGCAAGAAGAGTCTCAGAGTTACAGGCATTAATGGCTGTGGAACCTTTTATCATCTTCCATCTGGACAGGGTTTCTCTAAGGACAAACCCAACATTTATGCCTAAGGTAGTGTCCAGTGTGGCTCTTAACCAAACCATTCATTTGCCTACCTTTTACCCAAACCCACAGAATAAAGGTGAGAGCCTTCTGCATTCTTTGGACATACACCGACAGCTACACTTCTAGTTGGACAAAACTAAAGCTTTCAGAAAGACTGAGCAACTTTTAGTGGCATATGCTGCAGGATCACAAGGAAAGGCTTTCAAAATAGATAGGACACTGCATTAGTTTCTGCTATTCACAACATGGCAAATCAGTGCCTAAGGGCATTAGACCACATTCGATCAGGGCAGTAGCCATCTCAGCAGCCTTCCTCAGAGGAGTACCAACCAAGGATATTTTGGAGGCTGCAACTTGGACTTCAGTGCACACTGTTACTAAGCACTACCACTTACCTCTTTACTCTAAATCCGGAGCAGGCTTTGCCACTGCAGTTCTGCAGGGCCTCATAGCCACTCCTAATTCTATTTAGACCCAGCCGCCCAACCTCAGCTTTGGGATTCTACCCAAGTGTAATGACCAACAGTGAAACACGATGAACATAGTACAGTTGTGTACCTACCATAAATGTAGAGGTTCGAGTGTATTCACTGTTGCAGTCCAGGTGACCCACCCACCATCCCCCTTTCTTTGCTGGGATTTATCTGTACTTCTTTATTCTATACAACCTATGTGGTGTATTTGCTTTTAGATGAAGGTAAAGTTTATTTTAGTGCATGCTTTTTTTAAGCAATATTTTTAGCCTACCCTTTTGGGGGCACCTGACATCTGGGGCAAGAAAAACTGAAGAAAATGGCATCGGCTGCATCTTGTATACCCCTGGCACACTGACGTCAGGGGAGAAGCGACAGCAACCGACGCTGGACCAGGACTTTGGAATTCAGGCCGACTGCGGGTAGCCTGCCAGCAGGATAACCCAAGTGTAATGACTGCAACAGTGAGTACACTCGAACATCTACATTTATGGTAGGTACACAGCTGTACTTTCTGTGCCCTCTTTAATGTGAGAACCATTCACCGTAAAGCTGTTTTTGTAGACCGTTATTTTCATATTCCATCTTCGAATTCCGATATGGTGTCTGGCCAGCAATCCGCCGATATTCCGAAAAAAACATAAAGATAAAGACAGGCCAGACAAGGCTAAGCCTTCTGACGGCGCTACCGCAAAGCAAGTTGTCAGTTCTCCGGAATTCAGTGAGGTGCTTTCGCAGCCCCTGATGCCAGACTCGCTTTCTACGCAGGCCTCTGCCAAGACCCTTTTGGAGTCTGGTATGCCTCAGAAATCCACTTTGCCTTCCGAGCCTTTGGCTTTCTCTGCCTCGGTTGGGTCCACAGCCGCGACACAGACACCGGCTTCTGAGGAGGCTGTTCACACTACCAATTCTAGGCAAAAAACAATGTTTTCTCTTCTGACTACCGTTTCTCAGAGGCTGACGGATTCTCTCAGGCCTCGAAGCCAGGCCACTCCTAGGAAATCTGCTTCTAGCCACCATCTTACTACTGTTCCCCCACCCCAAGCTCAAATGCTTAAAATGGGGGAGGATCTCATCTCCCTTATCCGAGGTACTCAAGCCCCCATCCCAAAAAGGAAAAGGCTTCCTTCTCCAGAAATTTTGACCGACCAGGAGTCTGAAGAATCTGATTATTCTGCCTTTGAAGAGGAACAACAGCCCTTAACTGTTTGAGGATTCAGATGCAGAGGAATCCAGCCCCTCTGCCTCCCCTCAAGAGGACCTTTCCTTTGGGGAACCCTCCACTCCCTCAGGGAACATTTTCAGTGGGAATCTCAGGACTACCCACAGTATAAGAAGTGAATTAGAGAGTTTCTGGACCTGCCCCAGTACAGACCCCTGGCCATCCCTCCTATTCTAGAAGTGGTGGATGATGTTTTCCTTGAATCTAGTTTAGCCCCTGATGGCCTGCCTCCTGCTCCAGCTAAACCTGACATGTACTACTGAGTACTGGATTCTCACAAATACCTGTACAGGAACCCTGCTGCAGACCCTAAGGTCATTACACAGGGACCCAAAGTAACTAAGACTAGTTCTGCCAAGAATCCTCTTCCCTCTGAGAAAGACTCCAGAGCTCTGGACAGATTGGGTAAGAAAGTATACACCTCTGCAACCTTAGCTGTCAGAGCACTCAGTTTCATATGTTAAAATAACAACACACTTTGGAACTAATAAAGCAGAAGATTGCTACCTCCCCTGACGGTGCCAACTCAAAAGAGCTGGCAGAATTGCTTTACTCTGCTGGTCAAGTGGCCAGGCACTCATTACAATGTGAATATGAAGCCCTAGAAGCATCTAGCAGGGCAGCAGTGACAGGATCTGTTATTAGAAGACATGCATGGCTGAAGGAACAACCTTTCCCTGATCATGTCAAGTCTAAACTTATTGATGCACCCCTAGATAAGGAGCACCTGTTTGGGGAAAAAGCAGAAGAGGTGCTTAAAAAGGTGGAAGACAAAGCAAAATCTATGCAAACAGTAAGAGAGTTCTTTCAAGTTCAACCGCCCAGATTCAGTCGAAACCTCCCCTCAAAGCACTGGGCCTTCTCTGCACCCAGCAGACAGGGCCAAAGTAAGCCCCACAGGGGCAGGACATCCAGGCCCCTATCCCAGTGCCAGCAAAGTAGCAAACACTGGCTCACTTCCACCTCTAAGGCAGGGAGTTCTAAGCCAAGCTTCTATAGTAAACACTTACAATGCCCCCCCCCCCCCACCGCCCTCCTCCCACTCATCTAAAACTAGGAGGAAGGCTCTCTCTCTTCAAGGACAGTTGAGTCTCTATAACCAAGGACCAATGACTAGTAAAAATCGTTTCTCAGGGATACAGATTCTTCTTCAGCGAACTCCCAATTCCAAGAGGGTACCCAGACCTCCCCCCAAACCAGTGGGCAGAGGCAGTAAAACATTTAAAAATACTAATATCCCAGGGGGCAGTAGAACCTGTCCCTCTGGATCAAACTGGAAAAGGTTTTTACTCCAGACTGTTCCTTGTTCCCAGAAAAGAGGGCACTTGGCGCCCCATCCTGCATCTATCCAAACTGAACACCTCCTTGGTGGTCCCCAGATGCAAAATGCTAACCTTGCAGCAGCTTCTGCCTGTGCTCACACAAAATGCCTGGCTGGTGACACTAAACCTAAAAGAAGCCTACCTCCACATCCCCATCCAGGAATCGTGCAGAAAATTCCTGCACTTCAGAGCAGGCTATCAGCACTTACTGCCCTTTGGCTTATCTACTGCTCCCAGAGTATTCACCAAATGCTTGGCCCCAGCTATAGCATTCTGCAGACGGATAAATATACAGATTTACCATTACTTGGACGACTGCCTCATTCAGGTGAACAGCAAAGAAATGTTGCTGCAAGACCTTCTCTTTGTAAAAAAAAAAAACCCTAACTTCCCTAGGGTTCACCATCAATGAGAAAAAAATCAAAGCAAAACCACACCAGGAAAATTGTTTACTTGGGAGCTGTACTAGACACAGCAAACCTAATGGCCTTCCTGTCCCCAGAAAAGCAGAGCTTCCTGCCTCTCTACTTCACCCAGCTGGCTTCCAGAAGTCACTTCACTGCGAGGAAGTTCCTGCAAGCCCTGGGATACATGGCATCTTGCATCCTTCTCATTCCTCTTGCCAGGCTTCACATGAGAAAGCTTCAGTGGTACTTAAAGAACCTTTGGTGTCAACACTCTCAGTCCCTAGAGACTACTCTCCCACTGATTCCTTTTATAAGGGACGAATTTCTCTGGTGGCAAAGGCCTGCGCCATGAAAAAGGGTCTTCCCTTCATCCTCGCCCTTCTGGCCAGACCATCACCACTGACGCCTCAGACATAGCTTGGGGCGCTCACCTAGCAGGCAAGTGTACCCAAGGCCTTTGGAATGCCCAGCAACTTCACTTGCACATCAACCAGAAAGAAATGATGGCGGTGCAAAACCGTCTGACTTCCTTCCAACCCCATCTCAGGCCAGGGGTCTTCCTTATAAAAACAGACAACACCACAGTAATGTTGTACATAAACAAGCAGGGGTGCACCCAATCTTACCCCCTGTGCAGGTTAGCCATGAGTCTATGGCTTACAGCCACTTCCATGGTGCTACATCTGATTGCCCAATACTTACCAGGGATCAACAACACACTGGCAGACCACCTAAGCAGAAACTTACTGGACCCTCATGAATGGCAGCTCCGCAGAGAGATCTTACTGCAAATCACCCAGGAGTGGGGGACCCCAGAGGTGGACCTCTTTGCCTTGCACTTCAACCACCAGCTGCACAAGTTTTGTACCAGGGAGTATCACCTCCGAGCATGGAAGGTGGATGCCTTGACCTTCCCCTGGAGCTCCCTCTTTGTGTGCACGCACACTCCTCTGTCCCTTATTCCCAAGGTTCTGATCAAAATAAGAGAGGAGAGACCAAAGGCCATCCTCATTGCCCCAGATTGGCCCAGACAGCACAGTCCGACCTTACAGCCCCCAAAGCTGCTTCCCCCAAGGTCAGACCTCCTGACCCAGGAGAGGGGGAAGGTACTGCACCCAGACCTACAGACTCTCAATCTTTCAGCATGGCTCATACACTAAAAACCAACAAGAAGTCGCTGTTAAGCAAATGGGTCCTGGACATCATCACTGAGGCCAGAAGGCCCAGCACAAGAAAATCTTATGCAGGAAAATGGAAACGATTCTGCTCCTGGAAACCATCAAAAAGGGGCAGTACTTCCCAACCTTCCATCCCTCTCATCCAGGATTACTTAGCAGAGTTGCTCAATAGTGGCCTCTCCTTCTCTATTAAAATCCATGCCTCGGCCTTCTCTGCCCATTATGATTCAGACCCACCCCATTTCTCTCACCCTTTGATTAAGCAATTCCTCAGAGGGGTTTCTAATGTCAGCCCTCCCAGAAGGCCACCTACTCCTCCCTGGGACCTGAATTATGTGTTAGAGAAACTAACCTTAACTCCTTTCGAACCTGCCGCTTCAACAGAATTTAAATACCTCTCCTGGAAGACGGTCTTCCTACTAGCTATCACCTCAACTAGAAGGGTCTCATAACTTCAAGCTCTCATGACTGTCGAGCCCTTCATAATTTTCCATGCAGACAGAGTCTCCTTGAGGATTAATCCCTCCTTTATGCCCAAGGTGGTATCTGATGTAACACTTAACCAGGCCATACACCTTCCCACCTTCTTTCCCAACCCTCAAAACAAGGGGAAGAATTCTACACTTGCCAAACGTGCACAGACATCTCAGATACTATCTGGACTGCACTAAACCATTCAGAAAAACTGACCAGCTTCTTGTAAGCTTTGCTCCAGGGGCAGAGGGGAAGCCCATCTCCAAGTAAACCACTTCAAAATGGATTTCACACTGTATCCATTTTTGCTACAGACTACATGGGAAACCATCCCTAAGTCGATCCATGCCCACTCCACTAGGGCAACCTACACTTCCACTGCCTTCCTCAGAGGAGTACCTACCAGGGATATATTGGAAGCGGCCACCTGGACCTCTTTCCATACATTTACAAAGCATTACCACCTACCTCGCTTTTCTATGTCTAGGGGAGGGTTTGTCTCTGCAATTCTGCAGGGCCTCCTGACCCATACCTAGGACTTTACCTATCCTTCTACCCTTTACCTCAGCTTTGAGAATCTTCCCACAGGTGATGACTGCAACAGTGAAACACGAAGAACATAGTACAGTTGTGTACACTTACCATAAATGTAGATGTTAGAGTGTATTCACTGTTCAGTCTTGGTTCCCTCCCTCCATCCCCCATTTCACATCTTCCCCTGGGGGGCACATGCTTCCCAAGGTGGCTGTTAGCCACCAGGACCACTTCTCTCTTTTCCCTTGTGCTTCTGATGGGTTAGGGCAAGAAAAATTGATGTAATGACATCGGCTGCCTTGCTTTATAGTACTGATGACCTGACGTCAGACTACAGGCGACAGCAGCCGGCGCACAAAAACATTGACTCTGGTATTTGGGCTGGCCGAGGGCTACCACAGCAGGGATAACCCACAGGTGATGACTGCAACAGTGAATACACTAAAACATTTACATTTATGGTAAATGTACACAAGTGTACATTTTAAGGAGGGAAGGAAAACATTTGACAGCATTAATAGAACAATGGGTTATCATCCAGGGGGAAACAGAATGTAAGAAAATACTGCTGCTGTTGGTGAGCCTTTATGCAACGAATGCATTCAACAGGATAAGCCACGATTTTGAGTTATGAGTAGGGCAATGAAAGCATTTGCTTTGTATTTACGTGAGGCAATAACGTTAATTAGGAAGATATATGAAGGATCAGAGGCAATAATTAAAATGGGAGGGTTCCTCCCTAGTAAATTAAATCTTGAACAGAGGAACCAGGCAGGGGTGTCCTCTTTCCTCTTTATTTGCTTTATCTTTACAGCCATTGGCAAAGAAAATAAGGGACACAGAAATTCACATATATAATTAGTATGGTAATCAAGAAGAAGTTGGCTTCATTTTGCACCTGGTAAATCCAGAAAAGGACATCTCAGTGTGGAATGTTTTAAGACAGTTTCATCTCTGTTCAGGATATAAAACTGATGAAAATAAAACAAAGGCTCTATAACCATAAGTTATGTACTTGTACATAAATTGGTGTAGCAGTACCCATATTTATGGGAACACGATACAATGAGGTATTTTGGAGTATGGATTAAAAAGGCTTCTGTTATGGCAGCTAATGATATGTAGGAAGAGATTAAACAAAAGATAATACAAAAACTGAGAAACTGGAAACTCTTGTTTATGGATGTAGATAGTAAGATACAAGCAGGGAAAATGTTTTTAGATGTTCTTCATGTTTCACTGTTGCAGTCATTACATTTGGGTAATCTGCTGGCAGGTTGGTCTCATTCGTTCTGATTAACAAAGTCTTGGGTCCTGCATCGGTTACTGTCCCTTCTTCCATGACGTCAGGTCGTCGGGTATAAAACATGCAGCCGATGTCATTACATCAGTCTTTCTTGCCGTGCACTGCCTGAAGCAGAAACAGTTCGCAAGTGCCGGTCGGCCGGCTCCTGAAATTTTCGTTTTTGTGCTTCAGAACCGAAGTCTTCAACTTACCCCATTGGGGAAACTTTTTCTTGCTCCTTACCAATGTCAGTAAAAGTTAATAATTGCATTACTTGTGGAAAGCAAATACCTCATAAAGATTTTCATTCGTACTGTATTCCTTGCCTAGGCCCTGACCACAACGTACCTTGCTGTCGGTTTTGTGCTTTATTTAATCAGCACACTGTCCGTCGTCGGTATATTTTTGCCTCTAAATATTTCGGTTCTCAGTTTATTTATCCAGAAATGTCATTGGTTAGCCATCCGACTACCGGGATTCTGAAAAAACGCAAAGATAAAGACAGAGACAGGCCGCTGAGGTCCAAAACTGCCAACGACGCTTCTCCTAAGCCAGTCGCCAGTACTCAGTGAGGCACTTTCGCAGCCCCTGATACCCACTACTTCTGATTCGCAAGCCTCTACTGAGACTCATTCAGAGTTCGGTATGCCGCGAGATACTTCAGCTATGGAACCCACGGATGTCTCTACCTTGGATTTGTCAGGAGCCGCTGTGCATGCATCGGCTTCTGAGGGTGTATTCAGGCCTACAGACTTGCATATTAAATCGACACCTCCTTCATTACTAAGGCCCAAATCTTGATCCATGTCTAAAAAACCGATACCCAGAATCTTCTGATCAGGATTCTGTTTCTTCTGACTCTTCTGATGACCTAGATTTGTCCACACCTACTTATGAGGATTCTGATGCAGAGAATTCTATTCTCTCTGCTTCCCCTCCTGAGGATTTTTCTTTTGGGGAAACTTTACATACTTTAAGGGAGCATTTTCACTGGGAAAGCCAGGAATTTGCTGATTCAAAAAAGAGGCTTAGGGATTTCCTTCTACCTCAGCATAGGCCTTTGGCTGTACCTCCTGTACTAGACATTGTTGATGATGTTTTCTCGGAATCCAGTTTGGCCCCCGATTCCCTGACTCCTGCTCCTAGTAAACCTGACAGATACTACAGGGTTCCTGACTATTTCTCAGGGGCCCAAATGCATTAAGGCGTCTACTGCTAAAAATCCTACCCTTTCTGAAAGAGACTCCAGGGTGCTGGATAGATGGGGTAAAAAGGTTTATACTTCTGCAGCCTTGGCAGTCAGAGCTTTAAACTGCCAATTTCATATGTTAAAATATCAGCAACATGTTATTGGACTGCTTAAACAGAAAATGATGGTGATTCCTGACTGTGTGGAAAATAAAGATTTACAGGACTTGATGCATTCTGCTGAACAAGTTGGAAAACATACTTTGCAATGTGGTTTTGATTCCTTAGAAGCCTCTTGCAGGGCTGCTGTTACTGGGTCTATTCTTAGAAAGCATGCTTGGCTTAAAGAGCAATCTTTGTCTGATCACATTAAAGCTAAATTGTTGGATGCTCCTTTAAATCAGGACCACCTGTTTGGCAGCAAGGCTGAAGAAGTTCTTAAAAAGATGGAAGCTAAAGCTAATTCTATGCAAACTGTTAAAGATTTTTTACAAGTGCAACCTTCAAGATTTAGTAGGCACTGGCCTACTAAGAATTGGTCCTTTCCAGCCCCTTCCAGATCCTCTCAAACCAAACCCAGACACAGCAAAACCCAGTCTCCATCTTAATAAACAGAACTATAACTGAATCCAAAATCCCATCCTGTTGGAAAATCTCCCATATCATTCCCCTCCATAAAGGAGGAAACTCCAATGAACTCTCCAATTTCCGGCCTATTGCCCTTCTATCTCCTCTATCCAAAATAATGGAACGCTGCATTCACCATCAACTTCTACAATATCTCTTGAATAACAGATTGCTTGTAGACTCACAACATGGTTTTAGACCCTACCACAGTACTTCTACCGCCCTTCTCTCCTTCACTGACTCTATCAATAAAAACCGCAACAATAGCCTGTTCTCCTCTGCACTATTCTTGGACCTCTCAAAAGCATTCGATATGGTCAACCATAAACTTCTCCTCGATACCTTACAATCCCTCTCACTTAATTCACAAGCATTACAGTGGTTCGACTCATACCTAACTAATAGAAAACAAGCAGTCCTCTGGGACAGCCATCTATCCTCCCAACTCCCAGTTACTATTGGCGTCCCACAAGGATCCATCCTAGGTCCCCTACTTTTCTCTATTTTCATAAATAACCTGCCCACTTCCCTCCCAACCTCTACTTGTATACAGTATGCAGATGATTCCACTCTCATCTGCTCTGCTTCTTCCCCAGCACAACTCCACTCTGCTACCCAATTGGTCTTCACTGCAGCAGAAAAATGGTTTCAACATATCTGTCTCCTCCTAAATGCCAAAAAAAACAAACTTCTACTTTTCACCCCAACCTCTGAATCCACCCCTATCACTTTTTCAATTGTATCGTGTAATGGCACTGTCATCAAACCTGATCAATTCCACTAAGCTGCTAGGCGTCACCATAGACAATCAGCTAAATTTTGACTACCACATCGATTTAACTATAAAGTCAATCAATAAAAAGATTGGTGCCCTTTACAGACTTAAGCCCTTTCTCACTGCTACTTCCCGAGTGGCTCTCGCCCAAACTCACCTCATTTCTACATTATTGTATGCCTCTCCTTCCTTTATCAACATATCTAAAGCTAATCTTCAAAAACTGAATACCGCCTACAGTATAGCCAGATTTGCTACTGGCTCTCTATTCCAAACTCATCACTGTCTTAATTTAAAGAAACTAAACTGGCTTGAACTTCCAAACCTAATACTCCTACAGCAACTAATCATCACTTTTAAAATTCTACATTACCCCTCCAACACACCCACACTAAATAAACTCATCACACCTTATAAAAATCTCACTACACTTAGATCAGCCAACAAGCTACTAGTTACTACTTTGAAATCTCATAATAAATCAGGCGATTCCTTATTTGCAAACACTGTCGGTTCTTATTGGAATAAACTTCCCACAGAACTGACCTCCCTAGGTTCATGTCATCTTTTCAGAAAACAGATAAAAACTCACCTACTAACTCACTGGCTATGCCCCTGCTCCAACCCTGACTGACCTCTGCAAATTTTTTTACTCTCTCCAGTCCACTCCTGTATTTTTTTGCTCTTCTGTTCTAACTCAGACTGTCTTCCACAGTCCCTATTTTTGTACCATCACTCTTCTGTTCAAATTACTGTTAGACTCCCCCTCTGACCATGCTGTTATTCTGTCTCTTGGTTCATCTATCTGACCTCCAATAATTCCTGCTACCTTTGTATTTCTCACTATCTTTGTTTCTTTCCACCTATACTTTTCCTACTGGCTGATCCTTAGCCTTACTAAGTCCTTAATATCTGTACCTACAGAAATTGCATCTCTGTCAACACTCCCTTTACTTCATTTCTGCCTTTTTCCTATACTCTTACTTCATAATATCTGTTACACTACTTTCCTGCATATTTTATACTTCATACTAACCTTTTACCTGTTTTCAGACAATACCTATTTGTTGTCATACTAGCTACTAGTGATATTTTTTAACTCCTAATTGTTTTCTTATGATACTAAAGCTTTTCTGCTCAGTCCCTGTCTGAATTTTGATTGTCATCTAGTCAGATTAGTACAGGAAAATTGTATATGCATTTGAAATTGCCTTATTATATTATTTTTTATTTGTATAGTTAGTTTATTTAGTAACCTCTTAAACTGTAGTGTCTTAGTCTGATAGTGGAGCTTTTCTCCTCGGGCCTCTGCTGAAAATGGACATGTATCCAGCCAGACTAGCCCGGTTAACAAATGTAAAATAAATAAATAAAATAAAAATAAATAAAAACCCCAGGTTTCAGTCCCAGGGGACTCTCAGAACTAAGTATTCGGGGGCCTCCACTTCCAAATCTGGAAATAGCAAGCCACCCCCTATGGTACACAGTCTCAATGACTTCCTTTTAAAATTCCCAAGCACTTATCTTTTGACCGCCCCTTTGCGGGGAAAGATTGCTCTTCATGCAAAGAACTGGGAACTCATAGCCCAGGACAAATGGGTTTTAAATATAGTTTCCCAGGTATACAGATTTCATTTCCACACGTTGCTAATACCAAACAGGTGGCCAGACCTGCCCCCAAATCAGTGGGCAGAAGCTCAAAAACAAGTACTTTCCCTCTTAAGCATGGGGGCTATTCAACTGGTACCAGAAGAGGATAAGGGACAAGGTTTCTATTCCAGGCTTTTTCTGGTACCCAGAAAAGACAAATCATGGTGTCCAATCCTGGACCGGTCTACTCTAAACACCTTTCTGGAGATTCCAAATTTGAAGATGCTGACTCTTCACCATTTACTTCCTATGCTAGGTAAAGACGCTTGGTTGGCAACTCTAGATTTAAAAGAAGCATACCTGCATATCCCAGTCAGGGAATCTTGCAGAAGATACCTACGCTTCAAAGCAGGTTACTTGCATTATCAGTTCTCTGCACTGCCCTTTGGCTTGTCTACTGCACCCAGGGTATTCACAAAGTGCCTGGCTCCAGTTATTGCATTTTGCAGGCAAAGAAATATTCAAATATACCCATACTTGGACAATTGTCTAATTCAGGCAGAAAACCAGGGCATACTTCTAAATCATCTGGCATTTGTAAAAAGGGTTCTAACTTGTCTGAGGTACACCATAAACAAAAAGAAATCACAGCTGGTACCCTTTCAGCAGATTGCATTCCTGGGTGCAAGCTTGAGTACAACTGCCCAGATGGCTTTCCTCACGCCAGAAAAGCAAATTCATTTGTTAACTTACTTCAAACAAGTGGCCACAAAAACCCTGCTATCTGCAAGTCAAATACTGCAAGCTTTGGGGTTCATGGCCTCCTGCATTCTTCTAATTCCAAATGCAAGACTGCATATGAGGAAACTACGGTGGTATCTTAAAAGTATATGGAGTCAACCTTGTCACAGCCTAGAAACAATGATTCCTATTGTACCTTGCCTATGCCTGGAGTTCCTATGGTGGGCAGAGGCCTGCCACCAAAACAAGGGACTACCATTTACACTACCCCCTGCCGCCCAAACCCTACCTACAGATGCATCAGGCTATGCATGGGGGAGCTCACCTGGCAGGGAAGTGCATTTAGGGCAAATGGAACCCAAATCAAATGCACCTACATATCAATCGAAAAGAAATGTTAGCTGTACAGAATGCTCTGACAGCCTTCAAGGACTACCTTCTTCCAGGACAACTAATGGTAAAGACGGACAACACCACGGTTATGTGGTACATAAACATACCCCCTCTGCAGACTAGCTGTGGCATTGTGGAACACAGCCTTAAGCTACCAAGTGCACCTACAAGCTCAATTCTTGCCAGTAAAATTGAATACACTGGCAGACGGACTAAGCAGAAACCTCATGGATCCACACGAGTGGAAACTGGAACCACGGATTTTCAACATGTTGATAAGTGAATGGGGGAGCCCAGACATAGATCTATTTGTCTCCCCCCAGAACTACCAGTTGGACAAGTTTTGCACAAGGACTCCCCACAAACAAGCCTGGAAAGTGGATGCTCTGTCCTTCAGCTGGAAAAACCTATCAGTCTACGCCTTTCCCCCTCTGCCTCTGCTCTCCAAGGTTCTACTAAAAGCCAAACAGGACAAACCAAGGATGATTTTGATTGCTCCAGACTGGCCATGCCAATACTGGTACCCCCTCCTGCGCAGTGTGTCGCAAATTCCTCCATGGCACCTGCCTCAGACCCCTTCCCTGCTGATTCAGCAGGAGAACCAAATTCTGCACCCTCGGCTTCCAACATTAAACCTTGCAGCCTGACTAATCACTTAAATTCACCCTTATCATCCCTCAGCAAACCTGTGCTGGATGTCATCTTGGGGGCGAAGAGTCCTAGTACTAGAAAATCATATGCTGACAAATGGAAAAGATTCTGTGCCTGCAACCAATCTTTAGGGATGAGCACAGCAGCGCCCAATTTACCTCAGATTTTGCAATATTTAACTGCGATGCTTCACAAGGGCCTGTCTTTTTCCTCCATTAAAATCCACGTCTCAGCTATTTCAGCTCATTATAACACAGAACCACCGCTCTTCTCTCATCCTCTGCTCAAACAGTATCTCAGAGGGTCAAAAAACTTGAGACCACCCAGGAGAGCTCCTACCCCTGCCTGGGACCTTAACTTTGTTTTGGAGAAACTCACTCTACCTCCTTTTGAACCAGCTGATACTGCAGACTTAAAATTTCTTTCTTGGAAAACAGCCTTCCTTTTAGCAATCACTTCAGCTAGAAGGATATCTGAATTACAGGCCCTTATGGCAGTGGAGTCTTTCATCATCTTTCGTGCAGACAGGGTATCTCTCAGGACCAATCCATCCTTCATGCCCAAGGTGGTTTCCAGTGTGGCTCTTAATCAGTCCATTCATTTGCCAACCTTATTTCCCAATCCACAGGATAAAGGGGAATGGATTCTGCATTCCTTGGATGTGCACAGACAACTAAGATTCTACTTGGATGTGCACAGACAACTAAGATTCTACTTGGACAGGACTAAATCTTGAAGAAAATCTAAACAGTTGCTGGTAGCATTTGCTGCAGGGGCAGAGGGGAAGGCTATTTCAAAACAAACCATTTCTGCTATAAGCACCATGGAAAACCTGTCCCCCAGGGGATCAGATCTCACGCCACCAGGGCTGCATCTACTTCTGCAGTCTTTCTCAGAGGTGTTCCTACCAGGGATATCCTAGAAGCTGCCACCTGGAGTTCTGTACATACTTTCACCAAGCATCATCGTTTACCAATTTTCTCTAAATCCAGAGCTGGCTTTGCCACTGCTGTCTTGCAGGGCCTTATAGCTGACCCTAATGCTGTATAAACTCCTCCCAACCATAGCTTTGGGAATCTACCCAAATGTAATGACTGCAACAGTGAAACACGAACAGAGTACAGTTGTGTACACCTACCATAAATGTAGATGTTCGAGTGTATTCACTGTTGCAGTCCTGGTTACCTTCCCTCCAGCCCCCTACTTTTTTCTCTCTATATACCTCTACTTTCCTTTACTATGTTTAAAAGCCTTTTTGGTGTATTTGCTTTTGGTTGGAGGTATACTTTTGTGTATTTGTGTTTATTTGCTCCCCATTAGGGGGGCACCTGACATCTGGGGCAAGAAAAACTGATGTAATGACGTTGGCTGCATGTTTTATACCCCTGACGACCTGACGTCATGGAAGAAGGGACAGCAACCGATGCAGGACCCAAGACTTTGTTAATCAGGCCAACTGAGGGCATCCTGCCAGCAGATTACCCAAATGTAATGACTGCAACAGTGAATACACTCAAACATCTACATTTATGGTAAGTGTACACAACTGTACTTTCCTTTAGTTTTATGTACATGTTAAGCATATTTTTATCAAACAGAGGAGAAGTTGTGAATAATACCAGTTACCAAGTTGAAGGAATTTGTCTGGGAGGGGAAAAGGGAAAACTGATCCTTCCAACAAAACAAGGTGATTTAGTATTACCTGATTTGAAGGGATATTTTAGAGTTGCACAATTAAGGCCCATGTACATAACACAAACTGAAAGTTTATAATTGAGTGGAAAGGGATGATGATGAAGCAGGGTGGAAATTCAAGAAATAGAGTGTGATTTTAGATACCAATCCTTAAGTAGAATGGCAACAGCCATACAGACTATTATGAACAAAAGGGTAATAAAAGAAAGTCATATGGAACAAAGGATCATTTGTTGCTAAATAAAGTCATAATGGAGAACTGTAAAAAGGGAAAGAATCTAAGTATGGCACTAATTGTTTAGAAAAGCACGTTTGACAGTATCACACATTCATGGATAAAAGAGTGCTTAATGTACAAGATATGTATTACGATTGATTACATTACAGTGACCATGAAACAGTGGCAGACCACTTTGCAATTAAGCCATGATAAAGGACAAATTATTATTCCAGAGATAAAAATTCAAAGGGGGATATTCCAGGGTGACTCCCTGTCACCGCTGCTGTTCTAGTAATCAACGAATATGAAACCAACGAGATCCACTCCGGTGGAATGGGGAAGCACAATCGAGGGAGGTGTAAGCCAAAGCAATATCAAAAGCCAAAGGATAATTCCAACACTCCACGTTCTACATTCCACAAGTCTCAAAATAGCATAATAGACCAGCTACAAACAGGATACAGCTCCAAAAATTCTTTATTTACGATAGAACGCCAATAAAAACATTAACCCGGGTTTCGTCCGTCTCCACAGACTTCATCAGAATGCAGATACATGAGAATCAAAGCCACTTAAATAGTAATTTAATTAACCAATTATCCAATCAGTAAATTATAGTTAAATTAATAAACACAAAATGGATGGATGAATGCATTCATTCCCAATGCCAACGTATAACACTAGTCATATTAAAACTGTCATCATATTAACCTTAAATGAACTAAAACATTATCGTAAAAAATGTGTGTATATATGCATTGAGCACTGTTGTGTGTAAATATATAATGCCCATAAATTTATATAAATATACATATACATACACACAATAAATGTTCGTAATAAATATATGTATATAAATATATATGTATAAAAATACATATATAAAGGAATGTATCTGTATGTAAATGCACATAAAATTCATCAAAAAAACATCATGAGGTATTTGACGAACTCAACATATCAGGTAATTTACATTCCAATATTAACTTTAACTTCAATTTGGACAAGAAAGGTCTAGTATGCCACTTTTTTGATAAGAATTATAATCAAGAAAACTTTGGTTATAACTGTGTTTGTCCCGAACACAATGCGAACCATTGCAGTTACTTGGAACATTACAGTTTATGTGAAAATCGGCCTTCAAGTGTGGTAATAACTGAAGGGACATGTTCGACTGTTACACCATCTATGCAGTCGACCACGAACAACTTCAATGATGAAATGCTTTTTAATTTGAGTACCTACACCGTCCCCTCTGAGGTTGATGTTGCCCAAGATGACAATATTAGTTTGATTAATACTCAGGATATATGTATCAATTTTAATATGGAACAGTCTGATTTTTTAACTGATGAGACAATAACAAGTCATTTATCACCTAGCCAAAAGGCTTTAATTAATGTTGGTGAAGAAATATGTGCTCTTGATGACAATGTAGCAAATATATTGTTATGTAAACCAATAGTTACAACAAACAGTAAAGGATATTTTAAGTTATATAATTATAGTCGGGTCACTTTTGATGTTGATAGTGTTGACTTATTTTCAAAGGGATTTAGTTTTGTCCCATGCAGGAAAGGGAAGTTGGTTAACTCCTTATTGGATTTAAAGTTGTTCACACGTAAATTAAATTTGAAAATTTTGTTTCAGAATAATTCCAATGATAACTTTAATACTAATACTAGGAAATGTTTAACCAAATCTAGTACATATAACCCACCTATGAATGACAAAGTAGCAATATTTGAAAAGGTTAGTGAAAATGACATAAGACTTTTTTTCAATAACTATCCACAGCCTATACATAGGAATATGACAACACAAGAAGAGATAACTTACAATAATATACTAGCCACTAAAAATATAAGGATTATGAAACCCGATAAGGGTAGTGGTGTTGTGGTTGTTGATAAATATGATTATATCTCGTACATGTCCTCTATGTTATTAGGAGACTTTTATGAGGAAGTTAGTAAAAATGAAATTAATATTGCCTTTAAGAAGATTGATATATTGCTTTTGGATATGTTATATCAAGGTGAATTATCTGAAGACGAATGGAATTTTGTATGCAATGACCATCCTGTTATTAGCAGTATTTTTGGGATACCAAAAATACATAAGGGGTTAGATAACCTACAATTTCGACCCATAGTTGACGCAAAGAGAAGCAAAACTTATTTTATTAATCAATTCCTTGATTATTATTTAAAAATGGGGATAGTTAAATTTCCCTATATTGTAAAGGATTCTTGGGATTTTCTAAATAAAATAAATTCCCTTAAATTTAACAATGGTGATATATTTATTACTATTGACATTTGCAATCTATTTACTGTAATACCACACGACATTGGGTTAAATTGGTTAGAGGAGCAACTTTTTGAAACAAACTTATATGACCAAGATAAAATTAATGTTTTGATAAAATTGATGGAAATAGTACTTAAAAATAATTATTTGTTTTTTGAAGGCAACTATTATAGACAGGAGAGTGGAGTAGCCATGGGGGCAGCGTGTGCCCCCATGTTTGCAAATTTTATCATGACATACTGGGAATTACATTACTTGTTTAATACTGAATTTTATAGACACATTAAATTTTATTCAAGATATTTGGATGATTTATTTATAATTTGGGATGGTGATTTAATGGAGTTGGAAGCATTTTTTGAATATATTGACAATAGTGTTTGGTTTTTAAAATTTACACACGAAAGAAATACTGAAATAAACAACATACTTAAATCAAATATTTATAGGAAATCTAGGTTTTCAAATTCTTATTTACACTTCGAAAGCTGGCACCCTGACCATCAGAAAAGGGCAATAGTTAAAGGCCAAATGGTCAGGGCTGCTAGAATGACCAGCTTAGAGGTGGAATTTGTTGAACAACTACGGTTTATGATGTCTTTATTTGTTAATCGAGGTTACCCTGAGGAATTATGTTTAAATATATTTGAGGAAGTCAAATTAAAAAGGGAAAAGGGAATATATACATCTATCTTAAATTATGATGGTAATACAAGATCAAATGTAGACAATTATGGTAAAAATATATCTTGTAATTCAAATACTATCCCTTTTTACATAACTACTTTCAACGACACTTCCTTTGTTATTAGAAGTATTATAAATAAGAATTGGAATTTAATAAACACTGATAACAATTTGGGACGTCTTTTTTTAGGAAAGATTTCTTATATTTTTAGAAAGGATATGTCCTTTAAACAATCTTTTGAACGTGGAATGTCGAACTGTACAAATAGTTCCAATAGGAGATTTGGGAACTTTAAATGTGGCAGGTGTTCATCATGCCCCTATGTCTTGAATACTGGCAATATGGTTAAGGTCAATTACCACCCCATAAAAATTGGGGCGCATTTTAATTGTTATACAACTAATGTGGTTTATATTGCCTTATGCCAACAATGTGATGCATTTTATGTTGGGAAAACTAGCAGACATATGAGGGACAGAATTAAGGAACACTTGTTGGACATTAAAAAATCTAAGTCTACCAATGCTTTGGGCTAGACACATTGCCCTATTTAATAATCATTCATTTAAGTTTTTTGGTGTTATACATATTGAATTTGACCCACAAGGAAAAGTTATTGAGTATGACTTGGATGTACAAGAATTGAGAATGCAATTATTGTTAAATGCCCATTGTCCACCGGGCTTAAATGAATATTGTAGTATTAAGCCCATTTTGAAATTCAATAGCCTCAAAGGCAAGTGAGATTACATTTTATTAACCCCTCATTTATTTAGTTATTTATTTATTCAATTTACCAAGTTTAGTAGGATTGTACTGTTTTACATTTTATTGTGGGTGTATATATTAATTTTACTTTCATTTTTTATTATATACATATATCCATTTGTATACATACTATTTATAATATATTTATAATATTATTATTTATGATATATTTATTCATAACATTGTATATATTAATATGTATATTTATAATTATATATTTATATATTTATGCTTTTTATAGTTATGTATTTATATATCCATTTTTTTGATGAATTTTATGTGCATTTACATACAGATACATTCCTTTATATATGTATTTTTATACATATATATTTATATACATATATTTATTACTAACATTTATTGTGTGTATGTATATGTATATTTATATAAATTTATGGGCATTATATATTTACACACAACAACACAACAGTGCTCAATGCATATATACACACATTTTTTACGATAATGTTTTAGTTCATTTAAGGTTAATATGATGACAGTTTTAATATGACTAGTGTTATACGTTGGCATTGGGAATGAATGCATTCATCCATCCATTTTGTGTTTATTAATTTAACTATAATTTATTGATTGGATAATTGGTTAATTAAATTACTATTTAAGTGGCTTTGATTCTCATGTATCTGCATTCTGATGAAGTCTGTGGAGACGGACGAAACCAGGGTTAATGTTTTTATTGGCGTTCTATCGTAAATAAAGAATTTTTGGAGCTGTATCCTGTTTGTAGCTGGTCTATTATGCTATTTTGAGACTTGTGGAATGTAGAACGTGGAGTGTTGGAATTATCCTTTGGCTTTTGATATTGCTTTGGCTTACACCTCCTTCGATTGTGCTTCCCCATTCCACCGGAGTGAACCGCTGCTGTTCTGTCTTGCCCTTATCCCATTAAGTTCTCTACTTAACAGATTAAGTCATGGCTATAATTTGGCTCCCGGAAAACCGTGTAAAGACTTCTCATTTTCTCTCTGTCGATGATTTAAAACTGTATAGCTCATCAGGTGAGGAACTGAAAGCACAACTGCAAGTAGTCATAACTTTTTCAGATGACATAAGAATGTCATTTTGGTCTTGATAAATGTGCAAAAGCAACCTTTAAAGCAGGAAAGCTGCAGCACTGAGAAAACATCAGTTTGGGACAAGAATGTGATATAAAAGAACTTGAGCAAGAAGGAGTGTATAAATATTTGGGAATAGATGAAGGATGAACAATAAAATATGAACAAATGCAAATAAAACTTAGTAAGGAATACTTGAGAGAGTTAAATTAATTTGGAAAACAGCATTGACATCTAGGAACAAAACTCAAGCTATAAATCAGTTAGTTGTTCTTGTCCTAACTTATAGTTTTGGAGTGATTGACTGGCCCCAAAAAATGTTGAATAGATTAGACAGGAAAGCAAGAAGGATGTTTCATGCTTATCAAATGATATATATAAAAAAAAATCAGTGCATACCAAGGTTATGTATTCCCTATTCCAAAGGAGGTATGGGCCTCCTTGAAATTGATTACATGTATAGATCTGCAATTGTGGGACTGCACACATATCTGCTGATTTCACAAGATCCAAACATAGTGAAAGTTATGAAATATGAGGGGAATAAATCGAAGATGACTTCTGTGCATAGTCTAGCAGAAGCATATCAGCCTCAAGTGGGAATGGAAATCAAACCAGAAGTAGATAAAAAATCAGGCAGCAACTGAATGTGCCAAAAAACAAAAGAAAGAATATAAGGTGATAAACTCCTGGAAGAACCTCATATTGATCAGGATCAAATGCAGGAATGGTTAAGGAGAGGCAAATTCAAACCAAAAGATAAAAGGTTAATTTTGGAGGCCGAAGATTGTGGGCTACAGGCATATTGGTTTACAAAGTCAATTGACCATGTGGAAGAAACAGACAAATGTAAGTTTTGTAAAACAGAACTGGAAAAGTCGCACACCTTGTTGCTGGTTATGACTTGCCAATGGCAGAAGGACTGTGTACGGACAGGCATGAAAATGTGGCAAGACTGTTGCACTGGGGATTGTGCAAACATTATGGTATTGAAGTGGCTGAAAAAGACTGGAAGCATGAGCCACAAAGCATCATAGAAAATGATGAAGTCTGCATCATATGGGATCACCTATTACCAACAGTTCAAAAGATAGCTGCGAGAAAACCAGATATAGTGGTCAATGAAAAGACAAAAGTAGCATTGATCATTGAAATCGCTACACCCAGTGACTACAGTTTCTTACGTACAGAGAGACATAAAGTCATAAAATATCAGGATTTGCAGGCAGAAATGAGAGGAATGTGGAAGAAAGATACCCAGACAGTTCCAATAGTAGTATGAGTAACGGGTCTTATAAAAAAAGAATCTACAATCATAATTTAAATGCGTTACTAAGGGTCTAACAGAAGGTCAAACCCACTTAAGCAAAAGTGCACTACATCGGAAGTGCACTTTGCCGATAGACGATTCACCGAAGCACGTTAAAGTGGGGATAATGAAATGTATCCTTTTCCCCACTATAGTGTGATCTCGGAGTTAGGTTCACAGGTTCATAGATTAGTACTAAGCTAACTGCCCTTGCGAGCCATTTTAAGCTTAGCCAATTATCCCTTGTGAGACTCAAACCCTGCACCTTGTGTTTGTAAGGCAAACACCTTAACCATTAGGCCACCTCCCAACCCCCATTAGGCCACCCAGTGACTACAGTTTCTTACGTACAGAGAGACATAAAGTCATAAAATATCAGGATTTGCAGGCAGAAATGAGAGGAATGTGGAAGAAAGATACCCAGATAAGGTGGGGGGTGCAGGGGGCTTGCCCCCCTGTAAAACAGTGTTTACAGTAGTTTTTTTTTCTGATTCAGTGAATCGTCTATCTCGAAAGTGCACTTTTGATTTAGTGCACTTTCGCGGAAGTGGGGTTTTACTTTTCTTTTTCGAGATTGTGAAATTTCTATAAAGAAACGTAGACCTGTTACTAATGCATGTAATTCAGTACGACTTACAAAAGGAGTCATTACTGGGCACAGTGCAGGTGCTCAGAAAAGCACTTCTGGCTGACAAGTATTGAAACAATAATAATTTCATGACCTTTAATTGTTCTTTGACTTAGGAATGGGTCGATTCCCGTCATGGTATTAGAAACCCAAAAGACTTTGAGAAATTAAAAAGTATTATATTCATAAAGCAGCAGAAAGTATTCTGAGAACTAAGCCAATATGAGAATGGAAAAAGTTTTTGCCAATAGGGATGACTTCAAGTAGGGGTAAAGATAATAGGCAAGAGGGGGCTAGAATTTAGGTGGAGAAAACTGGCAAAGGAATCAAGGTATTGGGAGCAAATCCCTGTAGAGGAAATGGTAGTAGAGTGGGATGAGGCCAAGAAGATGTTTAGACTGCAGGCTAGAGATTGCCTTCCCAACCAAGGACTGATATCAGAGTATAAGCAAAGAGAAAGGGATAGGGGAATCCTAAGTGAAAGACCTGCTGTGGTAGAGTTTAGTTGAATCTAGAACAGAAGCTTCCGTTTAAAAAGGAATAAGTAGTACGGCGTATAAACTGTTGCACAGTAAGTATAATAATCAATTGGAGGATGTTAGAAAAGATTGGCAAGAGAGATTAGAGAGCAATTCACAGGGAAACATTGGGAGGATGCATGTATGGCTCCCATGTATGCAACAAAGTTCAGAAGATTTATGATTTTTGCCTGAAAGTGTTTGCATAGGCATGTTTATGCCCCAAGCAGACTCCAAAGAATTTTTTCCTCAAATAGATGGCAAATGTTTGAGGTGTGATGGAGACAAAGGAGGTAACTGAGAAACTATAGTTGTGTAAAATTTTACCATGACAGTCAATGTTCTTGCCTTCACTGCTGCATGGAAGCCCAACGTCTGCCAGTCTTACAAAGACTCCTGTTGGTTTAAAGGTATGCCGAGCTTCACCCAAACGCTCCTTGCATAGTGTAGGGAATAAAGGTGACATTCAGGCCTACCATAGTCAGAACTGATTGCTCCAGTAGGAACACCAGTCATAGGAACACCAGTCATAGGAACCCAAGAGGTAATCTATACATTCAGGAAGGCAAAGGACTTGGGGGAATGATTGAGGGAGCAAATACTGCAGCAGTGATGGCAAGGACATCTATCATTATAGTAAGATTTTGCACAACTGTACTATGTCCTTGCCATCACTGCTGCAGTATTCTTAACATATGGGAGAGTGCCAAAGCTCAAGAGGGGAAAGGAGCAGAAAAGTTCCCTAAAATGCCAAGAAGAACAGCACTAGCAAAATCAGCCCTAGCTCTAGAGATACCATCCAACTTGTAGTGTTTGGTAAAGGTATGTACAGAAGTCCAGGTAGCTGCTTCAAGACTAGAGTTAGTATCTAAACCGTTGAAAAAAATCACAAGAAGAAGCCAACGCTCTAGTAGAATGAGTTTTGACTGAAGAGGGAAGGCTTTTGCCATGAAAAGTGTAACAAAAAGAAAGTCTTAGAAATCCAAGAAGAAACAGTTTGCTTGGATACAGCAAGTCCCAAAGATCTAGGCTGAAAAGAAACAACTGATCAGATTTTCTAATAACATTAGTCTTGTCCAAGTAGAACCCTGAGTTGCCTATGCTCATCCAACGTATGCAGCACCCTCTCACTGTCAGTTTGTGGAGAGGGAAATAAGTAGGCAGATTAACTGACTGACTGATTAAGTGATAGCTCATTAACCACCTTAGACATAAAAGAATTAGTGCGCAAGGACATGCTGTCCTCATGAAAGATCAAAAAAGGAAGACAAGTCATAAGGGCCTGTAGCTCAGACACTCATTTGGCAGAAGTAAGAGCTAACAAAAGAACAGTCTTCCAGAAACAATGTTGCAAGGAAGCTGAAGCTGCACACTCAAAAGGTCACCTTCTCCAAAACAAAATTGATTCCAGAGAGAGGGAACAGGCTTTCTGGGAATTCTAATATTAAGGACGCCTTTTAAAAATGTTCACCTCAAATCTAGAAGCTACAGTAGGAGAACAAGGTAGATAAGCAGGGATGCCTGATAAATGGGCCTTAAAAGATGAATGTGCCAAACCAGCATTGAACAACTCACACAAATGAGAGAGAACCAAAGGAGCATCCACAGTAAGTGGGTCCAGGTTACGAGAGCGACACCAAACAGGAAGCCTTTTCTATTTGGATAAGTAGGTTTTCTTAGTAGTAGGTTTCATGGCCACCTGCAGGACTTGCAGCATGTCCTCAGAAAAAAAGGTGTCTATGAGGAATCAAAATCCTGTCACCCATAGTGGCATTTGAAGCGTGTGCAGGTGGGGATGGATGAGACATTCCTTATCTTGTGAGAGTAGATCCACCCTGTGAGGTAATGTGATGATTGCCCTTGGGCAGAAGTAGAAGGAATCGGTGCTGTTGCGGGCAAAAGGGAGTCACCAGCCAAATTTTGGGAACATCCTATTGAATTTTGAACAGGACTTTCGGAATGAGAGGAAGGGGAGGGAATGCATAAAGAAACATCCCCTTCCAAGAAAATGAGAGGGTGTCCACCTTCCACACCAGAGGACCTGGGACTGGCACAAAGCAGAGGAAGTTGTCTGTTGAGAGGGAAGGCAGAAAGATCCACTTGAGGAGTACCCCACTGGTAGACAATGTCCAGAAACAAATCCGTGAGGAGCATCCATTCGTGGGACTGAATTAAGGCGCTGCTCAGAGTATCTGCCACAATATTCTGATGAGAAGGGATGTAAATTGCCTGAAGAGTCATTTGACACTTGACAACAAGATCCCATACCAGAGGTCCCAACCAGCAAAGAAAAGATAGCGTTCCTCCCTGTTTGTTGATGTACCACATCACTGTGGTATTGTCTTTGAACACCTTGAGAGGCCCTGGAGAAAAATCCTGAAGAGCCAGCAGAAGTGCTCTCATCTCTTTGACATTGATGTGCTTCTTCTGCTGACTGATAAGGCAACCACACCCCCTGAACCTTTATAGCACCAAATGTCACCCCCCATCCCATATCTGAAGCAACTATGAGCAATTCCTGAGAGGGAAAAGGGGGATGAAAAGGGATCCCTGGATTCGGAGACAAATGCTGAATCCACCAGTGAAGTTCCTGTCTGAGACAATGAGGAAGAGGAACTACAAAGTCTAGAGGATGTGCATGTTGAAGCCACACTGACTTCAGAAACCACAGAAACTTTTCTCATGTCAAGTTTGGCCAGAGGGTGTATTGGAACAGTGGATGCCATGAAACCCAGAAAACTCAAACTCCCATGTGGTAATAGAAGCCGGAGAAAGAAGAGTGTGAAAGAAAGAAATGAGAGTTAAGGCCTTTGGAGGGGAAAGGGAAGCCGGAAGCCGGCATTGGCACTATCTGAATCCTGCAACCCAGAAAGTCATGATCATGAGAAGGAGTCGGACAAGACTTTTTGTAATTTATAGTGAACCCCAGACTCTGAAAGGGTCTCTGGAGAGGATGTAATAAATACAAAGCCGAGACATCAAACCAGGAACTAACTGATAGCAGACCAGTAAACCACCAACCATGTAGAGAAAACAATTTATTCGGTTAAGCGCTTTCGTCATTCACTAAGAACTTCATCAGAACAGTAAAATCTCAAAATCCACACCCATAAATACCCCTCTGTGTGTCACATGATTACTCATTACCAATATTAATAGGATACAAAAAATGCAAAAAATACAGTTACATAATTCAATTCTTTTAAAAGATAATAGTAAAACCGCATATATATGTGTGTGTGTATTTGTGTGTGTGTGTGTGTGTGTGTGTGTGTGTGTGTGTGTGTATATATATATATATATATATATATATATATATATATATATATATAATATCTAAAAACATGTATAAGACCGTGAAATAGTATGTATATATTAACCATGGTCTTAACTTAAATGGCAGTTAACATTAGATGCCACTATCCAGGGCTTAATGATTGCTGCTCTATTACATCTTTACTAAAATTGAAGTTTTATGGTGCTAATTAAGACCATGGTTCATATATACATACTATTTCATTTTGTCTTGTATATGTTTTTAGATATTATAGTTTTATATATATATATATATATATATATGTCTGTTTTTACTGTTTTAACAGAACTGAATTATGTAAGTGTATGTTTTGCATCCTGTTATTATTGGTTATGCATAATCATGTGACACACCGAGGGGTATTTGAGATTTTATTGTTCTGATTAAGTTCTTAGTGAACAAAAGCGCTTAACTGAATAAATTATTTTCTGTATGCGGTTGGTGGTTTACTGGTGTCTGGGGAAGATGCCTGAATCAGTAGGTCATACAAATAAGGAAATATTTGGATCCCTTGAAGCCTGCAAAAAACAATCACAGGAGCAAGGCATTTGATTAACACCCTTGAGCCAGTAGAAAGGCCAAAAGGCAAAGCAGAGAAGTGAAAATGCCAAGAAGCAACAGAGAAACGCAAAAACATCCTGAAGAGGATGGATCAGAATGTGGAGATAAGCATCCTTTAGGATCCAGAGACACGTATAGGCCTGAGGGCATAAGATAGGAAACTGTATCTAAAGGGACAACATCTGAAAGGAAGGGACAACATCTGAAAGGAAGGCACTTTTAGAAATGTGTATTGAGAGAGGTGTAGAATAGGTCTCCAAGTGCCCTCTTTCCTGGTCACTAGAAACAGTCTGGACTAGAACCCCTTCCCTCTTTGTGACACAGGCACCTCTTGAATAGTATTGAGTCAAAAGATTTTGAAAAACCTCTGGGAAAAAGGGAAGTTGTTCCTGAGGAGGCTGAGAAATGCCCATAAAAGGAAGATGGGATTTCCACACCATGAAGTATTCCTGACAAATGATTGACAGAACCCAAGAGTCCTGAGTGATTAGAAGCCAAACAAGAGAAAGAGAGAGAGAGACAAAGAGAGAGAAATGTAGCTGGGAAGGGACGGACAGTCATACATTACCTGGTTTGTCTGGAAAGAAAGACTTCGGAGTCCCTGAAAACTGAGGAGCCTTAGCAGGAGGAGCCCGTTTGCCACTCTTGTTACCTTTAGTAGAAGGGCAGGATTGCCTATGAACAAAAACAGGCTTAGCAGAGTTGTTTCTTTCAAATATAGGTACAGTAGAAACAAACATGTTTAAGCTCCTGTAAAGCCTTATTCTTATCCTGAAAGGACCTAAACCAGCAGCAGCATCCCCAAACAAATGCTTAGAATGCAGGGGGGGCATCCATCAACTTAGCTTTAATATCATCAGGTAGAGGTTGAAGCCTAAGCCAAGAATAACTCCTCATCACTGAACCAAACGCAGCAGCCCTAGAAGAGGCATCTGCTGCATCATAACTACATTTAATAGAATGACGAATGACTTGAAAGTCCATAGCAAGGAAAGAACAGAAGGTTTACCCTCAGAGTCTGGAAAATCAGAAGTAAGTTGACAGGCCTGAGAAAGAAGAGCAAACAAGTACCTAGACATATAGGTTGGATAATTAGTAGCCCTAAAAGCTCAGGAAGCAGAAGTGTAAACCTTCTTACTCAGCCTTTCCATAGCTCTGCTGTCCTTGTCAGAAGGCAATATCTTGAGCGAAGGAAGCAATTGAGACAGCTTAGAGGCTAGAGACACTATGGAGGGGTCAGCAGCAAGACATCAATGTAACCTTTAACAATCCTCAGGTTTCTTGTGAACAGAGGGCAGAGAATGCATGAGAGGCATTGGAAAAAGTATCCAGCAAAGCAGCCAAAACAGGAGGAATAGCTGCAGGCTTACGAGATTCCAGTTGCAGCAACTTACAGTACCTCTTGTGGATATCAGAGATCTGAACACAATCCCACTTTAAAAAAAAAAAAAAATCTATCATCCTAGAGAGTGTGTCCCCAAAGGAAATTTTTTCAAGGAAACATCAAGGCTAATAGATTACTCCTCCTCTGACTCACAGTCCAAAGGAGAAGGAATTGAGTAGAATCAGGGATTCATCATCAGAATCCAACTCCTCCTCGGAAGAATCCTATTCTCTAGGTTTTTTAAGGGGAGCAGAGGATCAAGGAGCAGCAGGGACCGAAACCCTTTGAGGAGGCTTTAAGGACATTTAAGCAGTAAATAGCCGCTGAGTAAAGGATTGGCACTCACGTTTTGGATCCCTAGGAGCAGAAGAAACATATTTAAGTTTTTGTTCCTTTTTTAAGGGAACGTTCCCTCCAAAGAACTGGGTGGGCCTAGACCCAGGATGACAGTTGTGGACCATAGATAGAACTTTTCCCCAACTAAAAACAGAGGAACTCCTCTAGGCCCCTCAGGAAAAAATCAACAGTGTTTCCCCCTGAACGTCCAATACAGATGCCTGCAAAGCCTCTTTGGATATGCTACAAGCTGGATCCTCACTGGCCTCCAACATGGTTATGGCAGAGAAATCTGACACAGCCGGGCAAACGTACAGGTTTGTAAAGACCTCTGGAGAAACACCTGGCAGAAGCCAGACAGGGGAAGATTCCAGTCATACCTTTTTCCTGTTCTTTCCTAATGGCTGACCCTCTGGGTCGGAGATTTCTTCCATTGTATCTTTCAGTTCCTTTATTTGTACCCTTGGGTAAATTTAGTTTCCAGTCACAGAGTTAGCGTTGGCCACAAAACATGCATTTAAACATAAAACATACAAAACACAATTTTTTTTCAAATAATTTTTTTATTTTTCATAATATAAACCATGCATACATGTGAAAGTACAAACAATAAAATTTACACAAATATTAATTGGATAATGTCTACAGTATTATTAATAGGCCAAAAAAAGGCCATGAGAACAGATGTACATTGGAAAAGAAAGAGAGTAAACATAAACTGGAGTATGCATAGTTCACTAACAGCAATAACCTAAAAAAATACAATATTTACAATGCTACCATGACTAAAATATAGACAGTGTCATTAGATAAAAGACTAGATGTAAACAGCCCCATTAGTAACCTACAATAGGAGAGACAGACCCCTTAAATATAAGTAGAGAGTATAAGGGATATTTGTATTAACCAAAGTTTAATCACACATAATTACCTCAAACAGGCTTTTCCAAAGTTTGCTGAAGAAGGCTGTCTTTTTAGGTCCATTTATAATAAACTTCTGGGCAGAGATATACCTAATAGCCATAACCTTGAATCCAGGCCAAGACATTTTGGTATGATCTAACCAGTTATAAGTGATGTAGAGTTTTATGAGAGAACATAATGTTATTAAAATATGGAGATGCAATTTAGGCAAATTAGGAGGGGGAATGTTTAGAATAGCCGTTTCCCATGAAAGGGTAGAATTGTAGTAACCCATTTTTTTAAGACTCACTTTAAGTGAACATCATAGTTTATAGGAATGATTGCAGTGCCACATGATATGTAGTAAATCAGCTCTCACTGCAGGGCAGCATGTGCAGATAGGAGAACTATTAGAATTAAATGTATTAATTATTACAGGGGTATAGTAGGAGTTGTTGTTTAACATCAATTGAGTGTATAAGAGTTTTTTGAAGGGAGATAATTCTAGAGTAGTTTTTATAGCTAGTAGTTTTTGGTCCTCTGTAATAGGAGAGTTTTGATTATCCCAGTATTTGGAAAAAAGGCAGTTATCTTTGTAAAGTAATGGGGATAGTAATTTGTATGATGAGGAAACGGTTTTTTCATTATTAGAAATTGTAGTAATGATTAGGTTTAGTTTGTCAACTGCCTGCGAATCAGGGAGAGAATTATTAGTTAGCAAAGTTGTAAGATCTCTTAATTGGCAGAGAATGACCGTATATTTGTTATTGACCTTAAGAATTAGTCGTAGTTCGGCAAGAGACAAAGAATTATGCTTGATAATATCCCATACTTTAAGGTCTTTGATGAGAGGGAATTCAGTAAGATCTATCAACTTGTTATTAATTTTAAGGTTTGGATTAAGGTGTAGTGGTTGAAGAAGAGGAAAGGTAAGTTGAAGATTGATGTCCTTAATCAGTTTTTGGAATAGTTTTACTTTGAATTTCAATAGGGGGGATAATTTTGAGCTATTCAAAGAGGTGGGTGATAGGAAAGGAATAGCCTTGGGGTTAATTTTATTAGAGAGAATATGTCTGTGCCACATCTTAAGCCATGCTGGATGGTGGGCTTGAGCTATGCTATTCAAGTTTGCGATGGACCATAGTTTATTAGAGCATATGATCACGTAATACAGATGGAAATTTGGAAGGCCAACCCCACCTTTCTCCTTGGGTAGACTTAATCTGGAGAAGGAAATCCTAACATTCTTAGGAAACCAAAGGAATTTTACTAAAACTTTATCAATTTGTGAAAAAAGATTGTTTGATATCATTATATTTGTCGCACTAAATTGATATAGAAGTCTGGGTAAAATATTCATTTTCACAATGGCTACTTTAGAGAGAAATGTTAATTTCAGTAGCTTCCATCTTTGCAAATCCTGACATATGGTGGACCATGATTTTAGCAGATTATTTTGAAGCATGGAAGCTTGATTATGTTCAAAGTTGATGCCAAGGTACTTAAGAGTATAAGATATACAAAATGAAGATTCAGGAAAAAAGAAGGGTTTGTGGGACTCAAGGTTAATTGGGAGAATGTGGGATTTTTTATTGTTAACTTGGTATCCAGAGACATTAGAAAAAAAAGTGATGGCGTTTGTAATTTTAGGCAAATCTGAGTTAGGAAATTGAAAATAAAGATTTAAATCATCAGCAAACGCAGATAGTGCTACTTGTGTATTGAGAATTTTTGGTATATTGTGGTATGTGTTTTGAGTAATGTATAAGAGAAATGGTTCAAGAAATAAATTAAAAAGAAAAGGAGAGAGTGGACAGCCTTGTCTTGTACCATTGGTAATCAGAATTGGTTCAGATCTTTTTTTTATTAATATATAGATATGTGTATGAGTTTGTGTAGAGAGTTCTAATCATATCTGAGAATATTATAGGTATATTGAAATGTGATAGCGTAGAGAACATAAAGTCCCAATTCACTCTGTCGAATGCTTTTGACACATCTAAAGTCAGGGCATACATGGGATTTTTCTCTTTTTTAGTGAACTGTATGAGAGAGTCCAGTGTTAATGTATTATCCCATGTATGTCTATTGGACATAAACCCAGCTTGATCCGGTGATAGTATGTGTGGTAATATTTGTTTGAGTCTGTTGGCTAAAATAGCTGCAAATATTTTGATATCAACATTTATAAGCGAAATAGGTCTATAATTATGCGGGTCCGTTTTATCTAGATTTTTCTTTAGAAGTAAAATTGTTTTGGAATTGTTCCAGTGTATGTCAGTGATTCCGTTCTTTATAACGAAATTAAAGACCTTTAGAAGAATAGGGGCTATTTTTGAACTAAAGATTTTGAAGAAATTGGTAGTGAAGCCATCTGGGCCAGGGGATTTGCCTGTTTTAAGTTTATTGATAGCATTTTGAATCTCTTGAATATTGAGTGGAGCTGATAAGAAGGATGCTTGATCACAATTAAGAGATGGAAAGGTGATGGAGTTGAGAAATGTCTCAATCTGTGGATTGGAGGGATTGTGTTTATTCTTGCTATAAATATCCATATATAGGTCCTGAAATAGTTGAATTATCTCAGAGTCTGATTTAAATATTTGCCCTTTGTATTGAAGGATAGAAATTGTAGGAGCGCCATTATTGTTTTTGAGTATTCTAGAGAGGGTCCTAGAGGGGATTTGTGCCCATTCAGAGTAGGTTGCAATTTGTTTTTGTTCTTGCAATGAGTAGCTATGTAAATGTATCTCAAGTAGTTCTTTATGCGTTACGTTAATCAATTTAATTTCTCAAGATCAGGGTCAGGATGCATTTTTAGTTTTTTTTCTAAGGATGCTAATTTTAGAACTAGACTTGTTTCCTTTTCTTTATTAATTTTGTTAAAGAAAGAGGCTTTGCTAATCAGAAATCCTCTTAATTCAGCCTTGCAAGCAGCCCATTGTATATCTGTCGCAATTTGAGAATTTTCAGTTAGCATATAGTTCAGACAGTGAGTTGTTGATTCTATTTATGATCTCCTTACATTTTAGTAGATTATTATTAAGGGACCAGTTCATATGGGGAGAGGTAGTATATGTGAATATGATCGTAAGAGATATTTTAGCATGGTCAGATAGTAGCCTAGGCTCACATCTTAGTGTGTTTTTGAACTTGGAAAAAAACTTAGAAATTAAAAAGAAGTCTAAGCGTGACCATGATTTATGGCAGTTAGAGTAAAAAGTGTACATGCTATCTTTAGATGAGTCAGTACTGAAGGCAATAGTATCCATTAGGTTAAAGTCTGACATTAATACCTCAAGGGCTATGGAAGCTTGAAAGTTGTAAGCGGAAGACTTACTAGTGCGATCTAATCTGGGATTTATAGCTGCGTTCCAATCCCCTCCTATTACAAAAAGGTGGTTCTGAAAAGAGCCAAGTATGTTGTAGATTTCTAGAATGAAAATGTGTTGTTGAGTACATGGACCGTATATGTTCAAAAATAAAACTGGTTTAGTACAGTCTGGTAATATGGAAGTAAAATAACACCACCTGCCATTTTTGTCAGATTTACATTCATTTATAACACCCTGGAATCTTAATTATGATGGCTACTCCCTTAGAATTTGAGCTATCGCCACCCGCAATTATAAACCTAATCCACTTTCTATTGGATACTTTTTCCCACCCCTCTTTTGGTAGGTGCGTCTCCTGTAGGAAGCAAATATTGGCCTGGGATTTAAAAATAAGATGTAGTAATAAATTTAAAAAAAAAAAAAAAAAAAGGCTAAATCTTCAGTAATCTTCTCACCAGAAAAAGAAAGCTTATCCAAAAGGCAAAAAACTAATAAACAACAGATGGAACTTAACAAAAACAACACTAGCTCTAATGAAGACCCTGGCTTTCACATGGATGAATTAAAATAGGCCCTACAACCCATACACACAGCTATCCAGAACTTTTCTGAACAGCTCTCTACCATTGGAAAATCTGTCACACAGATTGCTGTAAGAGTGGGTTCGCTTGAACAAAAAACACATGCAAATGAGCTTCAATTACAATCTCTCACTGAAGATCTCTGTGCTAAATCTACAGTTATAACAGACCTACAAATGAAAATAACAGATCTAGAGGCAAGAAGTCGGAGAAACAATATTCTGAGAAGAGGCCTCCCGGAAAGCTATGATAATCAAGGCTTAATCACTACTGCAAAACAAATCTTTGAAACATTGCTACAACTTGATGATGAGAAGCCTGAAATCACCATTGAAAGAGCTCACCGTGCACTTTGGAGACAACAGGACACCACAATTCCCCGTCAAGTCTATGTTAAACTACTTAACTACCAAAATGCGCAAAAAATATTAACAGCAGCCAGAAAACATAAATTCCTTATGTGGAATAACCATAAGATTTCCTTCTCACAAGATTTACCTTTAAGCATCAAAGAAAACAGACAAAAACTGGCTCCGTTTTGCGCAGATCTGATAAAAAGAAATATCCGGTTTCAAATGCACTATCCCAACAATCTGATTTTTTACAGTAACGAGGTGAGATGCTCAGTTAACACACAAAACGAAGCAAAAACAGCCTTTGTCAAGGCTTTTAACAAAATACCAGCCTCCTGAATAATTGTTAATGTCATCGTGTCTACTATTAAAGCAGTATACACAGTGCTATCCGTTGCTATGAACCATTTTTGCCTAAAAGTTCGCTTTCAAAACGTGAATGACAATTCTCTTTAACAGGATTAAACTCTTACTTGCTTTTAAAATTATCCAAAGCCCTTCAAAATATAAGTGTTATCTCCGTGATGGGAGGAACAGTTCTCATACACGCTGTTCCCAAGAGGGTACCATTAGATTGCAACACCCTGTTCTGACGTGTTATCCTCGGTATTTACTAATGGAGCTTAGCGCACGCTATACAGGATAATGCTACAACGCCTTCCCTTTAGCTAACACGATCTAAAATCTCTATGGCAGCTGGCGCTTTGATCGCGTTCACTACAGGAATGCAGCCTGGAACCCTCACGTTCATCAGGTAACTGTAATACAAAATTTATTCCAGGTGCTGGGATCAGCTGCTGTATTTATTGCTGAAGCTCGTACTTCTTCATGTGCATCTGCAAATATGCGTCTATTTATTAGAAAGACGCTTGCAACTCAAATATGGATCTGTCAAAGGCAAGGAGATTAAAACATGCCTATTTCCTGGCTGGACAGTTAGTTCTCAGACTTTAATACTGCTAAGACTGTCGCTAACTATGTGGTGCGTGAAGCTACTGTTTATACTCCGCTAAATGCACAATCCACACTACTTTATATAAAAATCCTTGTAAGGTTTTTAAACAAGTTTACCAATGCTGCAAACCATTTAAAACATGTTATTATTAGTGATTGAGCATTGTTTTTTGCAATTTTAAAAGCTAAAGGGTTATGAGTCTTGTACTACATTTTTTTGTAAATCAACCCCACTTTTTGTTGCCTCGTTTAAATGTACAATAAGAAGGGCACCTTTCTTAATTGAATATGACTTACTGGTCATTATCAGTCATTATTGTTTCAGCTACCTTTTCTACTTGCTTATCTGTTATACTAGCTTTTACTTCATTCAATTATTGGAGTATTGTTGTATGACTCTTTATGATATTAAGGTGAGATAAACTGTGCTGCATCATTAAGTATTCTTTACACTGTGTCCTATCTGTTACATGCCTGGCTAAATTGCTGGTTTTTTGTATTGTTATATCAATAACTACTAATCTCATGGATTGTATGTTAAATTTCCCTAAAGAGTAAGGCTCTAAAACAAATGGAATTTCTTAAGTTAAAAGATATTCGAATTGTACAGGAATCTATCAGTTATCAGCACACTTATTTAGAACTACATGTAAATGCATTTAGTAATTTAGCTACTCTAAATTTCTGCTTTGTATTATACGTCCAAGAGCGTACACATTCAAATAGGCATGTAGATTCTTTTACTCTCTTTATGGTTCTAAGGTAATGCAGGTACATGCCATAAGTTATCCAAACTCTATCTAAATATGGAAGCTCAGTGGGTGTTTTTTTTTTTTTTTTTTTGCAAGGTCTCTAGGTTGATGATCTATTGGAAGAGTTATTTTATGTACATATGCATAGGAGTGTTTTGGTTTCTGTTTGTGTGTATATACTTCTTCATATAAGGAGTACGGGTGGTTAGGCACTGGGGCTAGCCAGAAGAAGTTGTGTGCTACCTTTTCCTGCATTGCTAATTCCTCTGTAAAGACAGTGTCAACAATATCTTGTGTTTTTTTGTTTTCTCATAAGCCCAAAAGAAACTTCCCTTAAACAAATCTTATCATATACAGTTATAATAATAATTTTTCTCAATTCTATAACACCTCAATATATTTAACTAAATCAGGGAATTCAATTGTTGGTTTCTAGATTGCTGGAATGTTAAGGGTCTACAAAATACAGTAAAAAAAAATACAAAACACAATTTTAAAGATAAGCACTTTTAAAGACAAGGAGTTTGCATCCTACATTGCACATCTCAACATCTTATATTGCACATCTGTACTAATTTAAAAGGTCATCGTTATATTTACCTGTTTGAATTTCAAAACAGATATTTTCAAACAGACAAAAAGCTGGAATTCGAACATGCTACAAATGCCAGATTATTCTTTACATTGAACACATTTTTTATTAATTTGAGCAATAGCTACTGGAATAAAACTATTCTTATATCATTTTGTTTTACACATTGGGAACAAGTACCTTCTTCCAGATGAAAGAAGTTGAAATTCAACATATAATAGATGTAAAACATCCTTCAAAACTGAACCATTTTTTTCCAGTCTTCTAGACTATAAAGACATAAGGTTCAGTTGTTGTTCTCCAATCAACTTATCAGACCATTTCACAATCTGATTCAATTAATTCATATTTTTCATCGACAAATATCCATACCATGCTACTAAAGAAAATGATAGAATTGATTCAATGAAAGCACGGTAAAATAGGATCATCATTTTTCTATGTCTAATTGGGACAATTTTCACAAACAAAACTGTCTTTGATGCCCTTTTCCTACACACAACTTCACAATTTTCCTCAAAATGTATTTATTTATTTTACATTTGTTGACCGGGCTAGTACAACTGGATATATGTCCATTTTCAGTGGAGGCCCATGGAGAAAAGCTCCAACATAGATAAAAAAAACATAAACATAATAAAAACAATATAATTGTAATCCTAGAACACATTTGTAAACAACTTGTAGAGTATCCTTATAAGACTAAAGAGCATTAAAGTCATAGATTGAGATCAGGAACTTAACATCAATTAAAAAGGGAAGCATTATATATATTAACTGGAAGTACGTATATAGAGTGGATAAGCAAGCAGTTTAAGATACAGTTCTTTAGAGGTGTAGTTAAGAGCAGGATTAAGTTGATATAAGAGCAAGATTATTCTGATTAATTAAAAAATTCACCTTTAAATATATAATTGTCCCAAGATATTTATGAGATTGTACACATTTAACCTAGTGACCCTGTGTAACTGTTGCATTATGTGCATGTTTTCTAAAATCAATTATTTTATCTTTAGTTTTAGATGCATTTAACTGAACGTAAGATTCATCACACCATTTAACAAACTCAGTAATAACTTGATCATAACTATTCTCATTATCTTTAAGCTGACTAATCATGACAGTGTCTTCTGCATATTTCAAAATGTCCTATTTTCATGCGTACTCCTACACGTTTGTATATAGAATAAACCAAAGGGCTGAAAGTACACACCACTGTGCAGCTTCATCGGTTCATAGGTTTATACTAGGCTATCTGCCCTAAGGCATTTATAAGCCTAGCCCAAAGTTTTGTGGCTTACGCCACCCCTTATATGAAAAAATACTGTGCCATTAGTTTGTTGTGCCTCTGTCCAGCAGTGACACAGAGATGATTCCCGGGGTAAACCTACGATCTCCCATCCACAGGTCAAGATTTCTCTTGAACAGAGCCAGCGAGGTGCTCTGCCTCACATGGACCGGGATTTTATTCCACAGCATAGGGAGTCTCTGAGTGATAAATCTATCCCTCCAGCACGTCCTATTTATATCCGTGCTAAGGTTTAAGTCACTTGCTCTAGTGGTTTTGGTGGATTTGGATTTTTTTGAGGTGGAGCATGTCCATTAATTCCGGGTTGGACATGGCCTTGTATGTCAGGCACATGTCACCTCTGAGCAGACGGTATGCGACTGAATAGAGCTGGAGTTTCTTCAATCTGGCAGCATATGACAGATTTTGGAGTCCCTTTATCCTTTTGGTGAGGAACTTTTGGGGTTTCTCCAATTGCTGCAGATGTCGGGTGAGATACATCCCGAATGGGGCATTGTACTCGATCATTGGTCTGATAAGTGAAGAGTACAGGGGAACAATGACCTCACTAGATCTGGATGTGAATCCCTTCATGATCAGGTGGGCAATGTAGAAGGTCTTTCTAACCACTTTAGCAAAGTGAGTGTCAAAAGAAAGGCCACTGTCAACCTGGGTCCCCAGGTCCCTGATAACCTCTTCTGTGCTTAGTGGATTGCCGCCTATATGGTAGCTTGGGGTTACCTTGTTTTTCCCGAAGGGTATGACTATACATTTTTTGGCGTTTAACTTCAGGCCATGGCTCTGGCACCAGCTATCTGTTTCCGTGAGTCCCTTCTGAAGGATATCCGTGTCCAATGCACTTTCTACTATGGTGCCCAGTTTGCAGTCGTCTGCAAACTTTGTCAGCCAAAGTCCTCCCATGTTGGCCTGTACTTCTGAGAAGTAGATGCCGAACAATAGGGGGCCAAGGACCGAGCCCTGTGGGACACCACTTGTGACCGGCTTGGAGTCTAACATAGCGCCAGCAACTCTAACCCTGTGGGTTCTGTCCTTAAGCCAGTTTGCAACCCATCTTGTGACATATTAAGCTGGTAAGTTTTTCTACAATACCTGAGTGGGGTATTGTGTCGAAAGCCTTTGCAAGGTCAAGGTAGGCTGTATGGAATCCCTTTCCCTCATCAATGGCCTTGGTGACTGTTTCGAAGAAGTCGACCAGGTTTAAAAGGCATGATCTGCCCTTGACGAAGCCAAACTGGGTCGGGTCCAATGTCTGCAAGTCCCCTATATCTTTGTTTATGAGCTCCATTATGATCCTCTCCATAGCTTTGCAGACTAGACTTGTTAAGCTTATGGGGCGGTAATTACCAGGGTCCGTAGAGGCACCGCCTTTGTGGAGTGGGACCACAGTTGCCGTACGCCACTCCTTGGGCACGTATCCTGTGGTAAGGCTGAGATTAAACAGCTGCCTTATGTGCGGGTTTAATTCCTCATTTAGCTCATGTAGCACACAGCCGGGGATACCATCCGGTCCCATTGATGCTGTGTTTTTAGCTTTAGAGAGAGCAGCTTTCACCTGCGCATTTGAGATGTCTGGGAGGCTGCACTCCGCTGGGATAGTTATCTCTCCTTTAGGGGGGGAGAGGGGAGTGAAGTTTGCACTGAACCTGTCTGCCAGTATGTTGGCAATGTCTGTGGGTTCAGTGATTTTTGTATCATTTTGGACTAATTCTCAAAAATAATAATTACTGCAGAAGTAGCGTTTGCTTTTGGATGAATGTATACTACTGTTATAAAGAGTTGTGAAAATTCTTGTGGCAAATAAAAAGGATGTAATGACACCGGTAGAAGCTCAACATCTGATGCAGAAATACATTCTGCATCAGTCAGAGTTGCAGTATCGTTTATTCAAATATAAGCATACCCTACCTCCTTGAGATTTCCTTGTTGATTCAACTTTTCCATCCAACTGAAATGGCACTTCAAAACCATCAATAAACAAATCATCATCCTGATCATACTCTGTAAGCCAATTTTCCATAAAGGCCAAATTACAGCGGTCTCTAAAATCTTTCTGATGATGAACATTTCCCTGAAGTTTGTAAGTTTGTTCATTTTATTTCTCAGAGATTGAATATTTCCCATAATCATTAAAGGCAAAGGAATTAAATTAAACCATTATTTCTTTAGATGCACTGTAATGCCCCCCTTTTACCTTGCTGCTTCTTATTTTTCCTCATCATGCTATCAGTCTTTTTAGCATATCTCAAAATGTCATCTAGTAACCGTGTATGAATACTTTTGTTCAAACTGCAACATTTCCCTGGTATATCGTATCTTGTCTTCCTAATGTGCAACTCCTTTAATTCTACAAATAGAAATACGAGGTAAAACAAAACACTTAAAACACTAAAACGATGAAAGGCCATTAAAAAAAGAAGAAAACGGACATGACCAACATGAACACAGATGCCAAATGCTGCTGTCATACTGCCGGTCGCTGCATGTGCCCATTAGATTGGGGTTTACTTTAGCGAGAAGCTTAAGATACTGGTTCTCAAGATACAAGGAAATGCAAGGTCTACTGCAATGAGTTTTTGGGACAAACGCCTGACAAATTGAACAAGACTTTAATGGTTATGAGAAGCACCTAGACAAAAAGACACATTTTTTTATAGTGGCAGTCATTATGGGGAATCTGTCTCCCACACTAGCATTTGCCCTTCCTGGATGACATTAAACCCAAGGAGCATAAAACAAGACGAGAAAAAGAAAACAATGGATTACTTATATGCAACTGCAAAGAAGTCGGCAAACAATTGTAGATAGTCACTGGAAAATGAAAATGCATTCAAGTGGCAGAAAACAAATGCAGGTAAACAAACCAATGATGAAAAGATACATTCGGACTGGCGACAAAGAAGTTCCGACTATGGTAGGCCTGAATGTCACCTGTATGCCCTGTGCTACGGGAGGAGCACTTGGGTGTGACGTTCGCATACCTTTAAAGCAACAAGAGTCTTTGAAAGACTAACTGGAAGTTGGGCTTCCACAGCAGGGAATCCTCATATGTTAAGAATACTGCAGCATTGAATGTAAGGACATCATATGTTCCGGGAGTGTAATGAATTGGCAGACTTCAAAAATTCCTTAGAGTATTCTGTCAGGAATATTGGGTCAGCAAAGGGGTGTAACTGCAAATGTGATTCCTTTGAGTTGGGACACAGGCCCTGAATTGCCTAGACATAGCAAGGCCTTGTTAAGTTTAATTCTGGTGGCTTCCAAAAACATTTACTAGAAAATGGGAAATCCTGTCTAAATCAGCTGTATCTGAAGTATTGAATGTTGTAACAGTTAGAATAACTGGAAGTGGGATCTTTTGAAATGGGAAGTAGCAAATCACAAAGAAATAAATGGAAATTGTGGGAACACTACATGCAGGATAATGTTTAGGAAGAGGAATGAGCTTTAAGGGATGGCAGGAATTGTGCAATTTGTGTAATGTTGGAGTGGTGATGGTTATAAAAAAGAGCATATGTGATGTATAATGTATATAACTGGAAACATGTTAACAGGGCTGACCTTTGGTCAACAGCTGCCCTAGGCAAAAGGGCTCCATAGTGCCCCACGCACCACCTGGTGCCCCCATCCTGGTCTACCTAAAGCATCCAAATTATGTTTTTCTTTTTTCTCACAGTTTGTCTTTTTCCTGTATTCATTTATATATATATATATATATATATATATATATATATATATATATATATATATATATATATAAACCTCCCATTGATTCTTGATTGTACATAGACAGCAAGGGGGCACAAAAAATGGTGTGCTGTCCCAAACACTAAAGTCTGGTGCTACAACTCTGCAAAGTCCATTAAGTCCTCTGAGTCTGTTCTGGAAAGCCTAAAGTTTGGGCCTATTTTAATATATATGGTATGTAAATCCACTCTCTCATTCCTAGTCTTGATTCTGTTTCATGAAATGTGTGCTTTCTGACTTTCTTGGTTTTGAGACTATAGAGGGGATATTTTTTTTTCTCTTCTTCTGTGTCCCACTTGGATCTTGTGTTTTAGAGGTGATTTTGCAGTAGAATCATAAGTATTATGCTGATTCACTAATATATTGACCAGGAAACTTAAAGTTCAGGAGTAGTAGTAAATTGTGAGACATTTTCATTAGACGTCTTGACCCTGTTCTGTGTTTAACTGCAGGTGTAAAAGTTCCCCTCTCCTGGAGAAGTGTATTGCTGAAGTTCTGTAGCAGTCTCCCAGCATAACCATGCAGTTTTAATGATAGTACACATATTTCTGGCTTTCTTATATCTGTTAACTTTTTCATTGTAATTAAGACTGCATAGAATGAAGTGCCTCAGTCTTGTAGGGTTCTATTACCTGGGAGTAATTCTGTGAAAACCTTCAGTAATTAATGGTCCCCTCATTATTGGAAAGGACATAATTTAATCTTTTATGAGAGAGGATTGTCCACCACGTTTTCTAGTGATCCAGTTTGTTGCCCTTCCCTCTTTCCAGAAATTCTAATATTCTTGCAGTCTTGATTCTGTACATCATCTGTTTTGTTTTAAAATCTCTGGAACCACAGATGAAAATTATGAACATCCTTACAGTGGGGGACAACAGGACTGCATTGTTCCAGTATGTCAACTTGATGTGTCAACTTGTTTTCCACATTCTGTAGTTGAGACTAGCAGCGCCAGATCCGGCACAAGGCGACCAAGGCAGTCGCCTAGGGCCCACTGGTTGTGAGTGGCCCCACTGGCTTGAAGGGGGCCTGTTGGATTGGGAACTGTCATATTTATTTTTAACATTAAATTTTTAAAGTGCATAATGCTGTGGTGGTGCTGCGGTAGCGTTGTCGCCTCACAGTAAGACGTCCTGTTCGATTCTCAGCTAGAGCGTCTTCTGTGTGGAGACATGCGTGAACGGGCATACCTTCGTTGAAGGTTGTGAGTCAGGGCTGGAAACTCGGCATGTAAAAAAAAAAAATCTACTGCCAATCATTAGCGGACCGGAGTTCCGCTGTGGCGACCCCTAACCGGGAAAAGCCGAAAGACACAACATTTTTTTAAAGTGCATCTTCTTTAAGAACGCTCTTGCATCCAGTTGCAGCATGATTCTTCATCGACCAAACCTGTTCCTTTCTGCGTGAGCGAAATTTAAATGCAAAAAGAGATGCTTTTAGTTGGGACAGTCCCCAAGTTACATCTGTAGGTGTGTGTGCTGCTTCCATGGACTGACAAGGGATGTTCCTTGAGCTGCTTCCGCAGGTGTGTGCTGCAGACAGCACAGACCGACATGTAAGGAGTGCGATTGTGTGAGAGAGAGAGAAAGTGAGTAAGTGAGAGACCTCTCAACCATCCAGATTTTTGTTTCATGATTTTGGTCTATTCCTCATAAAATTTGTGATTTTCTGAAAAATCTCTGGGATGATCTGAGGATTGAAGTCATTAAATGATATAATTTTGAGTTTTAGACTTCATGCCCTTGAGAAAAATGCATGCTTAGACAAACCCTCTTTTTTTTTCTAGCAACTTTCTAAGTTTGTAAGAGTAATGTTTAAAATCTGTCCCTATTTTTGGGCCTTTGACCCATAAAATTTGTGATTTGTCTGGATTTTTAAGACAAATCAGGTATTTGAGTTTCAGCTTCATACCCTTCAGAAAATGCATGATAACACAAGACCTTTTATTCTAGTAACTTTCTAGGTTTATGACAGCAATATTTAAAATGTGTCCCTATTTTTCAGACTTTGTCCCAAAGTATTGTGCTAAGTGGTATTGTGTGTGTGTGTGTGTGTGTGTGTGTGTGTGTGTGAATTCCTTGAGAAGTGCACCTGAAACTCAATCTTTTGGCAGCTTGGTGGTTGGGGTAGAAGATTCAGGCTCTTGCTTCCTGTAATTAGGGTACAGGGTTTGAGTTCCATTTGACTTTCTCAAGGAATTATGAGCTTCAAGGGAAACAAAGTTTACTGCTGCTCATGCTAAGTCTGTTTACAGTGTGCAAGTGTTGTGTTTAGCAAAAAGCTATCACTGTTGTGCTATAGAACTGAAAATTATCGTTAGTAGCACAACAGGTGGCATACTTGCTTTTGATGGAGAAGGCTGTGGGTTCTACATCTAAAGCATGTAGATTGAATGCTGATACTGTGTTGTACTTTAAGGGGGGGTGGGGTCCTGAGTACATCTTCTTTCGGATCCGATGCCTAGTAACTATGAACCTGTTATCAGTTTGCCTTCCATTCCCTATTGCAATATTACCAGCTTACCATTTTTTTTTAATGTAACATAAATAATTTATTCTTCAAGGGCAGCAAGCACTGAATTTGTACATGAAACACTGAAGTATAAAGTTGTTTGCTAGCAGCAACTTCTTCATTAGTTACAGAATATTTTTAATGTGTAATTATTCAAATGACTCTTCCTTTTGGATTGTGCATATTGACTGATATTAGTGGATTGTAATGACAGAAGTTTCAGTGGCCTTTTGTGGTTGAAGTTTTCTGAATTGTGCAATTTTGTCAGTATCGGTTCATACGTTTTGTTTCATTGTTTATCGGAAAAAATCTTCAAAACTACAAATTTAAAACACACTTTATCAAGTGGTGCTGTATTGTATAAGGAATAATTATAATTTAGTACAATCAGGAAAGGTAAATCGAAGAACATATAATAAATGTGTGCAAGGGGCCTATGATTTGAAAACAGCCCAAAGGTAAACTTTGTCTACCACTGGCCAGATGCATTTTCTTTGATTGTGGGTTTCAAAGCCATTTCAATGGATGTGAGTTTCAAGGGCAGAGAAGTTTTAATGCTAACTCTGTTTTCAATGTTAGACTGTGTTGTTTTGTTTAGCAAATGTCTATCTGTGTTTGTACTAGAAAATTTGAAATAAAAGTTTTAAATTAAATCTAAATTTCAGCATTGTAGAAGTAAAGCAGTATGCAGTCTGAGAGGTTCGATCAATGTTTATGGTAATTGTGGAGAAATACCCAAGCAATGGGACACAGGAATAGGGTGTGTGTATTGTGGGGGCCCAGTCCATTACACTGCCTAGGAACCCATTTGACCATGGTCTGGCTCTGGAGACTAGTAGCTTCTTTGTGCCTTAATTAGCTGCTAGGATCACTTGCATGTAAAGCATTTTTAACCTGGTTTGGATGATTTTTACATCACCACAGTGAATGTATTGCTGTTTGCTGTTAATGTGCCTTTAGGATCCCATGTGAAAGAGTGTGGAAAAATATATATTTCTACGGATATGTTAACTCTGGGCCTTTAGATCATTAAAAGTGTAGTAAATATCAAAGCATAATAGTTTTTTTTTTAAAAGTTATTTTATGATTGTAGGGATACATTATTCAGCTACCAGGTACATCAGTAATGATGTTCTGAGGTTGCACATTAACTCTAAAAAAGAGGACTATACTTTTAGCACAGTAAGTAAAAATACACACACGCATATACATAATCTAAAGCATGTCAGAAATGATAGCTCACATACAAAGAAGCTGATCTCTATGAGTATAATTGTCACACTGTGTATGGCCAGGGAGCAAGTGTTTGCACCTGGTATTCTAAAACCTAAAACCTTTGAGCTGTCAGTCAGCTTCATGCTGTAGTCCAGCGTTGATCCCCCTCAACCCTCCATTTGCATGTTGCATGACTCTAAGCAAGTCACTTAGTCAGTGCCTCTAGACTGACTCAAGGTCCTTGTGGATCAGTGCACTACCCTGGTTAACAAATACAGACAAAAAATAAATAAAATAAGGCACATTGTTTGAATGGGGAATGTATTTCTGTCATTTATTTTGCAGTACAAAGGGAACAGTTTAGGCAGGTTCAGAGTATAGCAAATTAACTCAAGATGTAAAACTAATAACAATGGTACTTTTATGAAGTGGGACACTCATGCTGTATAGTATGTTGTTCAGCCAGTACATCTAAGTTACATTCCTTGGAAGCCATTCTTGCGTATCCTGCTTAAATGATTTGCAGTAAAAGTCTCACCAAGTAATGGCAGAATTGCAGTCACCAGACTCTTCAGTATTCTGTTATTACTCAGAAACATCTTATCTGATATTGTCAATCTTCACTTATTCTTGACTGATGGTTCGGTTCCGACCTCTTGGAACCAACTTGGCCATTATACGTAGCTCGCTCCACCCAAAAATTCTCGAGCTAAGGCTCTACCCAAAATACCCTTCTCCCCATTACATTAGATCTTGTTTGCCGGTCTGAAAATTGGAAGCGTCAGCCAATACTCATAGCTAAGTAATTTTATTTACCATTTTTTCATTAATCAATTGGTAGTAAGCTCTTTAGTTTTCTCTTGATTCCCTCGCTGTTCTTCTGAGTCTGTTTTTGATTGCCGTTACTATTTCTACCCACTCCCTTTTACCTAATGGTATTTCTTGTTACCACCATTGGTTAACTACCCTTCCCTTTCTTTTTCCATCTCTCTCCCTTTACCGTAGGTAATATTTAAATACCATTGTTACGTTTTTCTCTACTTTTTACCCTTTCAGGTATTCCTGCTGCACCATTCCTGGTAATTTAAAAAAAAAAACTTTTCTCTCCTTTTTTCCTCATTTTCCTGTTTTGGGAGTGTGACTGGATATGGCAGAGAAGCAAAAAGGAACATCCAGCTTTGCACAGTGTTAGGATTGTGGCAGAAAGATGCCCAATTCAGATGGGTATCTTTCCTTCATTTACTGTCTGAGCGCCCCCCCCCACCTTGAAATTGTTTGTAAAATTTGTCAGGGCTTCAGTGCCTGTACATTAGCAGAAAGATGTAACAAGCTTATTTTAAAGGGTGTGTTAAAGTGTCCATTTGATGAAGCCCCCTCTAAGGCTGAGACTTCAAAATCTTCTAAGCCAGATTAAAAAAGAAGTCATTCTGTGCCGTCCTCACCCTCAGCACAGGAAAGAAAGCCTCATAAATCACAGGTTCCGTCTGCCTCTATGCAACCGAGAGTTAAAGCTCCAAAATTGGCTGAGTCAAAGACGTCTGCTCCAACAGTGGCTCACGCCTCGGTTCCAACGGTCATTGCACTGACACAGACTAACATGGCACCAAGGACCTCTTCAGCACCGACAGTAGTTTCTACTGGAGCATCTCTCATGTTGTATTTGGTCGAGGCTTCCCCTTCCGCACAATCGATGGTGCCGAAGTTGAATCATTTACAGTTCCCAGGACTAGATATTCCCTTTCAGTAGACCTCTTTGTGGGTCATCTCCCCAGCCCCTTTCTTGATAGACCTTAGTCCCCTTTGGGAATGTCTATCTGTTCCTCCAGGAGACTCTTGGAAGTGGACATAGATTGGTGAACCAGCTTTTGGCAGCCAGGGGTCTTCCTGTACCTACACAGTCCTCTCCCTCCAAGAGCAGAGGCTTACTCTCCTGGGACTCTACCAGTTTATCCTCTTTCGACCTCATTCCAAGGTTTGGAGCCCTTCACTTCAATATTCCTGGTACTGGCTACCTCAGTGCCAATGGTGGACTTTACCTCAGCACCAGGGTCATCTCTGTTGTCTTTGGCTCTTTTGGATCCGTTGTACACTCTGGACCATGGTTCAGCTGTCTGTTCCAGGGTCATTTCTAAGGTTCCAGTTGTCTTTATAATGCTGTCTTTGGCTCTCAGAACCATGACAGTTTCGAACCCTTTCCCGGCTCCCGTTCTGGAGGGTGATTCATCCGAGTGGTGTATGACCCTGGTTCTGAGGTTGTCTTTCTCGGTTCTGGGCTCCCATCCCTGCTCAGGTAGACCTGGCTTCCAGATCATGGAGAGAGCTTTAGCCTCAGCAAGCTCCCAGCTGGCTCCTTTCTGACTGGAGTGTCATATCTATGTAATACCTGGTTCACACTTGTCACAATCTACTATGTCAGGACAAGCGGGCACAATACCTGCAAGACATCCCTGTTCAGGGTCCCTCCTCTTAGGAGTCTTCCTCAGAACTTCCCCCTGAGGAGCCATCCTGTAAGAGTACATGCAAGAGGAAGCACCTAGATTCTCCAGAAGAATCAGTCACAGAAGACCCAGATTATAAAGGGGAAGGTTCCCCCTGAAGATGTCTCCTTTGGAGACATCCTAAAAATATTGAAACAGAGGGGTGATTGGAAGTCCTCAAACCCATCCTCCAAGGAATCTGTGTTCTTGCAAGATTTTCGTGCCCGCCCATCTCCTTCTTGGGTGACCCCGCCCGCTGACGACCTACTTAATCTAATTGTTCAGTGTGCGTGGAAGGCTACTGACTCCACAGAACCTATTCCCTGGAGACCAGATAAAATTTTGTCAGGCTCGGAAGATCAGCCCCATTGATCAAAGAGTCTAACAGTGGATACCATGGTGGTGGTGGTGGCTCTCAAAACCGAGAGCACCAGATGATGGACAGATTTGGGAAGCAGGTCTTTGCTTCAGTGACCTTGACTATTTGGTCCTTGAACTTCTTGCACACTTTACTAGACTCTAAAGGGATCTGATAACTTAGCTGTCAGAAACCCTTGCAGGAGCAGTATCTGATGAGGTTTGGGATAAGGTTGCCTCTCAGCTTGCCACCCTGGTGTCTAACTCAAATTTGTCCATGCGGCTTATTCCTCATGGAGCCAAAAGGATGTCTAGAGCAGCTGGTACAGGTGTTGCCATTAGACGTCATTCCTGGATGCACTTGTGTGACTTCATGGAACCCTTTATGTCTTCCTTTGTCAATGCTGCTGATGATGGTTCTTCCTTATTTGGCCTGAAAGCTAGAGACACACTAGGCAGGTGTGAAAAAGATGGCAATACCCTTTTTGCTATGGCCATTCATTGTTCTACTCCACAATGACCAAATTTCAGGAATCAGAATTGTGGAAAAGACCCACGTGGTGAGTATTCCCCCTGGCGCAGATTGGGGAACTCTTCTGGAAGACACCCTCCCCATGGCAGAAGGGGATATGTGTAACCAGGGCTCCAGAGATTCCTTTTCCAGATGACCCTGTCAGCAATCCTGAGTGGAGGCCCGAGGCAATCTGGGGAAGATTTTCTCTGCACCATTCAGCCTGGCTTATGATCACCTCAGATACCTGGGTGCAGAAAATAATTACCAGAGGTTACCACATCCCCTTCAATCTTTTGCCAAAACCCAAAAGCGAATCCCCAATGTTCCACCCAGTCAGAGAGATCTAGCAGCAGTAGAGATTCAAAAGCTGCTTCAAAAAAGAGTCATCTAAGTAATCCCACCAGACCAAATAGCATCCAGATTCTACTCGATTCTTCTTCGTACCAAAAAAGGCAGGGGACTGGACACCAATCCTATATCTCAGCCTATTGAGCAAATTTGTACAACAGACAAAATTCTGGATGGTAACGGTTCAGTGTATCCTTCCCTTTTTGGAGGAGAATAATTGGATGTGCTGTATAGATCTTCAGGACTCGTATTACCACATAAAAATGGACAAACGCTCCAGAAGATATCTCCACTTCTGGCTAGGAGCCATTCATTACCAATTTCAAGTGCTACCCTTCGTTCTCCCCACAGCCCCCGGGGTGTTCAAATGTATGACAGTCATAGCAGCTCATTTGAGACTACAAGGATTCTGGGTGTTTCCATATCTAGATGACTAGCTCTTCACTGTGCCCCCTCCAGGCACCTACTGCTTTATGCCATAGACTTTGTTCTACATCTTACCGAAACACTGGGCATTTCAGTCAGCAAGGAAAAGTCACAATTGACTCCCACACAGGATCTGGAGTTCATCAGAGCAAGACTAAATACAGTGTCCTGTGTCTCCTCCCTTCCTCTCCACAGGCTGTTGAAGCTAAGATTGCAGGTACAAGTAATCATTTCCCAAAACAAAGTTCCTGCTCATCTGGTACTACAAGCTCTGGGAACCATGGCAGCAACTATAATGTTAGTTCCCCTAGCGAGGTATCGCATGAGGTGGCTTCACTGGCTCTTGGCATCACAATGGTCGATTCTAATGCATCCCATGTCCCATCCAGTCCTGATAACACATTGCTGCAAAAAGGATTTATCTTGGTGGATGAAGCCAGAAGAGAATCTGTGGTGTCGTACATTTTCCCCCTCTCAACCCAAGGCCATAGTGACCACAGATGCTTCCCAGTTAGGGAGGGGGGGGGCATTATCTGGGAAAGACTGTTCAAGTCACTTGGTCCCCACAAGAGGTCAATTTGCACATCAATACCTTAGAACTGAGGGTAGTACATTTAGCATTGCAAGCATTCCAGTCTGTACTTCCTTCGGGGAGAGTTGCAATCCAATCAGACAACATGTCTGGTATATCAACAAACAGGGAGGAACCAGATCCTACCCTCTGTGTTGGGAAGCCCTAAGGATTTGGCAATGGGCTATCGCTTCCAACCACTTTCTAATGGCAATGCATGTCCCGGGGAACTCCAACATGATTGCAGACAAACCGAGCAGATGCATCCTCCTGCCTCACGAGTGGTCTCTCATTCTCAACATAGCGACGAAGATGTTTTGTCGATGGGGTCAGCTGTGCTGCGACCTGTTCACCTCTCCCATGAATAACAAATGCAGCAGTTACTTTGTCCTAATCCCCCCTCCCACAGGGAGTGCCCGAGTGATGCACTTCTTCTCGATTGGCCCCCAGGACTTCTGTATGTCTTTCCCCCATTCCACTGATCCCCCAGTTTTTGAGGAAAGGCCAAAGTTTGAGAAGCAAAGTAATTCTCATTGCAACTTATTGGCCTTGCCAAGTCTGGTTCCCCTTTCTTTGTCCCCTAGTCTACTGCTCTTGGATTCTAGACACAACTCCAGACCTGCTGTCTCACCCTCAGGGCTTAGTGCATCCCAGTCTTCAAAATCACAAGCTGATGGCTTGGTTTCTCCAATTCCAGTAATTGCCCTCTCCAGTACAAAAAATACTTCTGGCTTCCCATAAACCATCTATCAGGAAGCTTTATCTAAACAAATGGAAAAGATTTTCAGTTTGGGCATGTACAAATTATGTAGACCCTTTCTCTGCTTCAGTTGGTAAGGTCCTGGAAATATCTAGCTACCTTTTTGAAATGGGGACCTCTACTTCCACAATTAAGGTTCATTTGGCTGCCATTTCAAATTTTCATAACGGTTGTAATGACCATTCCTTGATATCTCGTTGATGCAAAATTTTTCTTAAAGGCTTCCTGCATTTAAAACTCCTGTTCAAAGATCCTGTAGTGCCACGGGATTTGACCTTAGTTTTACAATGTCTAGTTCAACAGCCCTTTGAGTCAGCAGCTACTTGTGACCTCAGGTTTTTATTTGGAAGATCCTCTTCCTAGTAGTTATCACGTCTGCTAGGAGAATTTCAGGTTTACAGCCTTTATATGTGAATCATCCCTATATCATTTTTCAGAAAGAAAGAGCATCACTCAGAACCAGTCCTACCTTCCTTCCCAAAGTGGTATCAGAATCTAATATCGACCAGTCCATAGATTTACCAGGCTTCTTCCCAAACTTTGGAAACAAAGGAGAATACTGTTTACACTTGTTGGGCGTCCACAGGCAATTATGTTTTTACTTGGACAGAACGAAATTTTCCAGAAAATCAGACCAACTATTTCTATCCTTTTCAGGACCCAGATTGGGCAAACCTGTATCAAAGGCCTCCTTGTCAAAATTGCTTAGAGACTGTGTTACCTTTTTCTACAATCAAAATTAACTCAAACTGTCTATTACATTTAGGGCTTATTCTACCAGATCTGTTTCCACTTCAGCAGTCTTTCATTCCAGGGCTTCTATGGAAGACGACATATGTGCAGCTGCAACTTGGGATACTCCACATACCTTTGTCACCCATTACAAATTAGCCATGGTCTCCAGGGGAAGATAATCTTTTGGCTCTATGGTGCTCAGGAATATCCTTCCTTAGGGCTACCCAGGATCTAAAGTAGCTGGGGACAACATCAGATAAAGAAGTTATGTTCTTAACATAACGTTCCATCTGTGTTGTTGATCTTCATTCATTTGTGACATACCACTCTCCTACCTCCTCCAAAAGACTCCCTGGAGGTTTAGATATAGTCCTGTGACGTTATAGGGTTATACCTTAGACAGGGCTTCTGTGTTATCTTAACTGCACTGCAAGCTCGAGCCGAGGTAATGGGAAGAGGGGTAGTGTGGGTAGAGCCTTAGCTCGAGAGATTTTGGCTGGAGTGAGCTATGTATAACAGCAGAGTTGGTTCAGAGAGGTCAGAACCGAACCCATCAGTCAAGAATGCATGAAGATCGAAAACACAGATGAAACGTTATGGTAAAGAACAAAACTTTTTTCCCTGTCCTAATTGCAGTCTGCAGCTGCATCACTGACAGTTTTAAGTAAGCACATTGGTTAGACTGCAGTTCATTCACAACAAACCTGAGCCCTAGTCTAGATCTGCATTAGGACAAACTTTGATCTAAGACCGGCTCAGAAAAAAGTGTTGCAAAGAGCTCCCACTAGCCGTTGAGGTCGTAAAACAATATGCTGCTTGAGCATATGTAAATTGGGAAAAAAAAAGTAAAAGGGTATCATACTGTGTATGTGATTGATGATCAAACTTATACTGGCATTGTAGCTTCAGTAAGGGAAAATATAATTTGGGAAGAAAATAAGTGTATGTAAGTGGAAAAGTAAATTGTAGGAGGAATTGCACATGTTGAATGTTTTCATGTGATAGTTCAGGGTCATTAGGACAGTGGGATGACCACTAATCATTGTAGAAGAGAGTGATAAACAATTATGTTTGTAGAATTGACCCATTGATGGCATAAGCACTTGCTACCTTAAGATATCATAGCATATAATGACCTTGTAGGAAACTTAATTGAGATAATGCATGCAGAGCATACGGAGCCAGATTCCAAAAGAGGTGCATTAAGTACAATTGACTTTGGTGTACGCCCTCCCTGATTCTGAAAGTCTTGCTGTCAGTGTGACTGACTGACTTCAGTGTAAGGCCTATTTATAAACAGGTTCACATCAGGGGCCAGACTCCAAAAGACTTGTTCTTGATGTAAGTGATTTTATTCCGATGTACTACACCAGAGTAAGTCATTTACGTTGAGAGTTGTGTACTACACCAGAGTAAGTCATTTACATTGAGAGCAACTCTCAAGTTTTATAACAGTAAAAAAAACTCATTCACAACCAGAATAATAGTTATGCTGTCTAATGCCCCTCTCCAGTCTACGTTGAGGACCACACATGAAGCGCTAAAGTGCTTAAACCTTGACTACAAGTGCACCATTAAACTGCACTGCTACCCAGCTGATATCTGTTGAGCATGCTCCCCAACACCTAGTACCGAAGGCCACTGCCCCCTTTCCCCATCCTAGTTGTGCCTGTTTACAACTATTTACAATTATTCTGCACTTTTCTATCTAAAAGTTATCATTCTTTTGATCAAAATTCAAATATATACTGCCTTTATTTTATTCAGTGTTGTCAATTATATTTATCTACTAACTTGAGCATCTTTGTCCAGTATGTATAACTTTCCTAGATCTTAATTTATTGAAATTAATTTCTTTGATACATAGTGGCTAAATTTGGAAATTCTTGAAAGATTGGGAGGTTTATTTTTCCAGTTCCTGGTAATAACTTTCCTGGCAATAGCTAATATTGTCCATAATAACAGATATAGACCTTTGTATGTACTTACAAAAAGTGGAGCATTAAAATTGTCATATATGTGTACATATAAATTATCTAGCCACAGTGCTTTTATGAATGACTGAACTTTTAACTGGATGTCATGTAGTTTTACAATGGTAAAACATATACTCCCTATCAGCATTTGTTAAGTTATTGCATCTCCAACATGTATAATCTTGTCTTTTTTGCAAATTTTACTTTATTTAGATGAGTAATAAAACACTGTATGGAGAAATGTTCAAGTGAATGCTTTGCAAAGGAATGAAGAAATTGCTAGCAGATTGTAAAATTAGCTTTTTATTCTCTTTAAGGTTTAGAAATTTCATTTGACTCTTATGATTTCAATACCTGGTCTGAACTGTGTATAAATTATGCAGGACCAACTTGTGTAACTTGAAGGAACAATAATTTAATTTTACTTCCTTTGAGATGATTAAGTAATCAAATGATAGTGGGGAGGATTCCCTGTCATTTTATGAAGTTTCCTGAGTCTTTTTTGTGTATGCTGACTTAATATTTTGAATTGCTAGCCAGACATTATCTATTTTGAATATGTGCGTAAGTGTATTTGTTAATTAAATTGTATATTTCTTTGGAACAATTAGACTAACTGCAGTTTATATTTTTTGTGTGTAAATGCTATCGGGAATATTGAAAAAACAATTTTTAATGCACACCTCAATATATAACTTTGTAATTTTTATATGTTAATATAATTTGAGTTTGCAATTTATATAATTATTTTGAATTAATTATTCAGATAAGATGCTATGGTAGCTAAACAGTTATTTTCAATTTATCTGAAAAGCAGATTTTTTTGTATTTTAATTTTAGAATGCTCACATGTATTTTGATGTACTGTTTTCTGATAAAAAGCATACGCAAGATCAATGCAGATGACTAATGTTTTTAAAATTGTAAAAT